>NC_044324.1:188052412-188157412 GCF_007399415.2 Gopherus evgoodei | reverse complement strand
GCGTCACCGCTGAAATGTTGCCGAATTTCGGTGGCATTTCAGCGGACGCTCGACTGTCAGCCAGGACATGGGCGCATTTAGATGCCTCTCTGGGTGCCATGGCACCCGCGGGCACCACACTGTGGACCACTGACATAGCTTAATGGATCAGAACTGCTGCAATAATTTATTGTAAGGAAAGTTTCAAAATTAAAATCAAATTGCACAAGTATATACCCATATGTTTGTCTATATACAGATCCACAGATCTGCTGATATTTTGAGATTACATATGCAGATCTTCAGAGGGGCAGAAAAGAGTCATGAGTTATTTTTGTACTGGTTAAGTTTATCAGATTATTATGTACTGTACAGGGATAAAGAGCACCACAGGTCATTTTGTGGCTTGGTGCTTGTGGAAGTGAAAAGAGAGAGAGTAGTTTAATTATAAAAAAAACAAATATTTCATTTCACATCCACATCCCATATAATTAATCTGTAAATAGTGGTTTTCTAATATTTAAACTTGTTACTTTTAGAAACCACAGTTAATTGTAAATAACTTTTGTAGTTTAGCTCGTTATATAGTTAATGGAATAGATAGCATTGGTAGCTTAGTGGTATGTATAGTATGACTATTGTAAGTTTACAGTAGTAGCCAGGACGTTTAGCGGGAGAGGGCAAGCAGATAGGGATGGGGTAGTAGTTCCAACAATTAGAATGTAGACTATGATCTGGATCTGGGACAATTTCCCAATATCAAGGGAATGCAACATGTCTTTGCTGATTGCCATCTGCGTACTGTGGCACAGGCAAGCATAAAATGGATACCATGGATTTATGAAGGACCTTAGAGAAACCTCATTCTGAAGTATCTGCAGAGACTAGAAGGGAGTGGCATCAGGATAGAGTTGGTTAATGCCCATCAGGTGCAGCAACACATGTGACCTGGCAGCAAGCTGTTGAGGAGGACAAGGATGCACTAGGTGTGATGGCAAAGAAACTAAGTGGGTTCTTCATTATACTAGGTAGTGGGAAAGGGCTATGGCTTCAGGAGAATGAGAGCTAGAGGGGGTGGTTATGAATGTGCAGGGGAAGGTGGAAGGAATTACAGTTTTCCCATGAGAGGTAGAACCATCAGTCTGCTTCAGAACATGTGTCTGCTGCCCCTGTTGCAACAGTGGAGGGGCAGCCACCCTCTCTTCTTCTGGGAAGCAGGAAGACTGAGTTGCAGTAGGGTCCTCCGTGGTGGTAGAATCTATGGTCGTGGTGTTTCCCAAATATCATATTTGCTCCACTTCTAATCAGCACAGCACTCCTGTGTTAAAATTAACACTTCTCATTCAAAAAAATTATAAAATTCCCACATAAGTAATGCATTCTAAGCAATGTAGGATGTATTTCAGCAGATGCTTGGAACTGCTTTGTATATACAGTGTGGAGTTTATATATAACCAGTGCAATTGTTTCAATATCATCTTTCAACGAGGCATGACTCATGGGCAAAGCACAAGCAGCTATGAATGCTGGGGGTGCGGCAGCAACCCCTGGCTTGAAGTAGTAATAACAGCCAAATACATGGTTTCTGCTTCCAATGCCCCTGCAAGCATCCTGTAGCAGTATTTTCGTATCTTAAACATTTAGGCTTGTAGACGATAATATTGTCAGGACGGTCAGTCCAGAGTCCATTGTTAATTGGTCTATAGCAATATTCAGAGAGACACCAGCACAGCACAAAGAATATTGTCAGTTTGTAAATGCACAATTTTTCTGTGTCCCAGACTAAAGCAAGGGGTTTTTTTTTAGTGGCAAAGTACTTTTGTTTGGCCTTAATTATTGTCCTTGATACAAATGGAATTGTTCTCTTAGACTTAACTTTATTTGACCTGAGTAAGTGCTGCATCTAGAACACAAGTATAAAGCATCTATTCTACAATGGTAAGCAAAGCAGGATTGTGCAAAGTGAGTAACTCTTAACAATCCAGTTCTTTAACTGATTCAAAACAAGACTGAGCTGCAGTTGTCCAGGAAAAAACCCTAATGTTACTATGTAATAATGTCTACAGGGGTTCCATAGCTTGAAATAAACTTGACATATCATGAGATAAGAAAATAGTGGTCACATCTGCTGGTCTGGGCGCCTGAGTGACTGCTGCAGTGTGGTCTTGGTCAGGGCTCATGATTCTCTCTGAGATCACAGGCCCCAAAAAAGAAAGTTTTCTCTGTCTAGTGTGGCACTTGGAAAAATTCAGTTTCATACCAGACTTATCCATATATCCAAGCAAAGCTCTCAAATATTCTTCATGCTGTGCTGGTGTCTCTCTGGATACCATTATATAGACCAATTAACAATAGACTGACCTTTCAAAATATAGGATGTCATTTTCTAACACTAGATTAAGATGGAAGTACATAAAACAAAAATCAAAGAAGTCCCCCATGGGTTGTGAAATGTATAGGATCCTTGCTATCCTTATGAAGTAGTACCAGATAACATTCACTGTGTGATTCCGGTGGTGATGTCACAGCTCCAAGAACATTTCCTCTATGTGTGGCAATAATGGCTGTCAGATACAACTGCATAAGTAGGCTCATGAAAATCCACTGCCCTTTTCTTGGTAATAACCAATTGAAGTTCTAAATTATTTTTATGATTCTAGTATTTTGTAGCTTTCTCATGGGCAAAAGAAGCTGCTAAGTTTATTGCATGGGGACCCTCTTCTTTCCTCTGTTTTACTCCATACACTAACTAGTTGTACAGTCTAGTATTTTAGACTCATTGCAGTCTGCCCATTTAAACTGCTCCTGTATAATGGTGGAAATGCATTCATCAATCGTCTTTTGCTTTAAAGAGCAATAGAAAAGTCCAGTTACAGAATAGGAGTGTGGGTTTTTATAACATACCTGGAGAGATTTGCAAATACATGACTGTCATGCTTCAACACTGCATCAAGGTTTGCTTTCTTCAAATAAATCACAAAATGGGGATTAGATTGTCTGAGTTTTAAAACATTGCAGTTAAGTAGATTCCAGCAGAAATGATTGAACCAAACCAAGATCATCTTCTCAGTGGAGAGTGGCTGCCCAGCAAAGGTGAAAGCATCAACAAAAAAGAACAGTCTATGGATGGGTGTGGTGAACTATAATTATCTATATTCAGCACAGAAACATCAAAAACAATGACATCATAGACTAGATTTCAGCTGTGGGGTCTATAGCATACTTTAGAGGACAGTCCTGCATAATTGTTCTAGTGAAGCTGGGCAGGGTGTTTTTGTTTGTTTGGGTTTTTTTGTTTTTTGCAGTCTACCTTGCCTAGTTGGATACCTTAATGTGTAGCACTGATCCACAAGAGAAACACGACTTATATATATGATCATAGTTATAGTGAAGAGTACTTACCTCCATGGTGCTTACTAAAGTGTTAAAGGTACTTGCTTTGACATGATCTTGTCCACCACTTTTATGCTAGTCTCAAGGTTGTACTGTTAGTGAATTACTTTCTTTGACATGGTCTGTAATTTTCTTAGTAATTTATTTTACTTTCTGCCCTATCATATCAGCTGCCATAATGAACTTCTTACTTCTTCACGACTCCGAAAACATTTCCTCTGTGCTTGGCTAGCAATAGATAAAGCCAGAGTGGGCTTTTGGGCCTTGTGAGGCCAGCAGTCACAGGCACCCAAAATGAGGTAACTAGAATATAAAGGAAAATTTAAGCTTTTTTTTTTTTAATTAAATCAATGTCACCTGATTGCTAGGGTTGACTAGAACAAGAACTGAGCTCCACTTCTGCATCAGAAAAGTGGGAACTCAACTTATTGCTCTCTCCACCTCCCCATTCATTGCAGAGACGTAGGCCATGAATACACTACGTGCTAAATTGGCACTGCTGTGATAGATATAGAAGGTCTGGTGAAGACACGCTAAGTTGATGGGAGAACATTCTCCCCTCAATGTCTGTACTCTATCTCCCCCAGAGGTGGAAGCTATGTCAATGGGAGAGCGTCTCCTGCTGTAAGTCCATCTAAGTTGCCTTGACTTCAGTTACGTAACTTAAGTAACAGAAATAGTGAAACTTAGATCGACTTACCTCATTAGTTTAGACCAGCCCTTAGAGGACTTGAAAGAACATTTAGAATCATCAGCTGAGCATTCCTTCATTTTTATATAGCCATACCCTTGAGACACAAATTACAAATAGGTGGCAACAGGTTATGATACAGGGCAGTGTCCCAATGACTTGTCCTGGGTTACCTTCTCAAACAAACCTGGCATAATTTCAAAATAAACCAAGAACAGCAGCCTGAAATGGCTGACAGGTATTCTGATAGAACAACAGAAACATTGCAAAAAGGTTGTACAGATGATTTTTTGGCATCCCAAAATTCTAACAAACTATTGCTCCAGGGAGGAGTTGCTGTGGGAATTCAAACAAAGGTTAGTTTCAAGTTTTTTTATGGTTCAGACTGAACAACTCCCACTGCATTAACATTAGACCCTTTTCTCTCACTTGTTCTCTCTTTTCTTCCTTTCCCTTCATTGCTAGGTATAGAAGTAAGAGACAAGAGGAAGAATGAAGCCCAATTCCAAGAGGAACTAACTAGGAGCTACTTCCTCATAATTTTGGCTCTTCTCTACTCTTTCTGCTTCTTATTCATACCATCAGATTATATATTTCCCTTGAATTCCTTCCAACAGTAATTCCACTCTGGTCAGCAGTCTTATCATCTGGACACAGCAATCTGTGTCCTTGGCTGACAATTTCTAGACCACACTTAATGCATTTACTTATATAATTCCTTCCACACAATAGCAGGGTAATTATTGTATATTAAAATATAGCAATTTTACTACCATAACAACAAAAGCTTTTTCTTGGCCTTTCAATGAGGATCAAAAGTAGTATCAAATCAATATCTGTCCTTTATCAGGTAAAAATGAGCCCAATCAAAACACTCAGTATTGGAACCCAGATCTGGATCTGAAATTTGCCAATTATCTCTGACATCATAATAAATTAAACCAGAGCCTAGAACCATAAATCCCAAAGTTTGGAGTACATGAAAACTGGATCCAAATCTATATTTGGTAACTAGATCCTATCTTAAAAAGCAAGATATGATATCCTGCCTTTTAAAAACAATAGACAGCATGACCCAATAAGACTCTTGCATCTCAAACTACTATGATTCTGCAAGTGACTTTATATAGCTATCATATTTTATATGTTGTCATAGGGCATGGCTCCTCTCCTGCCTTCTTCCTGCAGAAACTGCACAGATACCTGTGGTTGTACATTCACTGTGTCCTTTTAAGTTCCCTCTACTCTTTTCACAACAATGTTAACCTAGATTTTTGGTCCTCTCCCCAGGGCCTGAGCAGAATAGAGGTCTCCCTACTCTGAGCTTCTTTATGGTTAGGCTCAGCTAACCCTGTTCCTCCCTCTCTCTCTTCCCTCTGGCACTTCTTTCCTGCCTCTTTATCAGCCTTGGGCTGATGGGGTAATTGTCTCAACTGGCCAGCCTGATTGACTAATTACCCGCCTCAGTGTTCTCCACGGGAACTAATTAATATCTGAATGATCAGAGTACATGCTCACCTGTTTGCATTCTGCACTCTGTCACATATACACTTTTCAGATAAAGTATAGAAAATTATATTTTGGGGGATATTGTGAAAATCATACTACTGTAAATTTAATGGCACTGGGCTAAGAGTAAATGTTTGTATATCAGTTTCCAAGTAAGATTAAACCCAGTATCGTTTAAGACGTTTCCCATGGCATTAAACCAGGATAAAGAGATGTGAGAGCCGGTACCGTCTTCATGGACATAATTTAAATCTTTCAGCCACAGAACAAAGAATTAAAAATAATCAAAATGGGTATAAGTGGCAATTCTCTGACTGCTCATAGAGTTCTATGAGCAGTCGGAGAACTGCCACTTATATATCACAATCCATCCATTTCCATTGCCTTGGTACATGTATTATATTTTGGATTGTGCTGTGACTCAAGCACTCATCAAAAGAAGGATATGGAAATTAACTGATACTGAGAAATTGATTGGCAGCAAACACAAAGCATGATTGTCTCAAGGGTTTGACATGTCAATTGAAGGGAAAGCGTTTACACTGAGATGAGACCAATCATAATTTGCTTCTTATTGAATGTTGGTCTACATACTAAATTTTTGTTATCAGAACAAGTAATGTCAGTTATTTGGGGGCATATGCTTTGATCCCCATGCTTTGATCATTTTGAGAAAAATGGTAGCTTGCTTGGAAGATACAATAGTTATGCAGTATTGATGAGGTTTGGGGCAGAAATGGGCTATTATAAATTTGCTTATGTACTTCCTGGAAAAAAATGAATAATTTTTTTAATTTAGAGCATCTTCCCCAAATTATATAAAAGCTCTTCAAGGAAAGTCAAGCTACACTATAAATAAATAAACATATGCTGGGGCCAATATTTTCAAAATTAGGAGACTAAAATTTGGCTCTTGAATCCATATTTAGGCATGTAATTAAATAGACTAATTTTCAAAATTGCTGTGTTTCCAGACACTCCCACTGAAGTCAATGGGAGCTCAGCATTTCTGAAATCAGGCCACTTATTTAGGTGCCTAATTGTAGATTTAGGAGCCAAACCTTGAGGCACTTTTCTTTGAAAATCTTACCTTCAGAATGCATTGCTATTTGTAAAATATTCAAGTTAAGAGTATGACAATCTAATATATCATACCTGAACCTAAATAAAAAAGTTCAAAACCAGATCCAATTATGCCAAAAATTTTGGGGTTACTGCTATCCAGCATTTTGGTTTGGGCTCTAGAATACATACTCTGTTTATATATTTCTAACATATATACACTGTACACAAGAGTGCAACTGCCAATCCTGCAGTGTTTGGAGCGGTGTGTTTATGCATGTACATGTGTGAGCTGAGTGATGGTGTGTGCATATATTTGGGTGCAGCAGTGAGTAGTGAATGTGTTGGCGGAGGGGTAAAGTTCTGGTAAGCTGAGGGGATTCCTGACAGTTTTTTTATGGGATATTCAAAACTTAATTCATGTAGCTGTTTATACTCCCCCTAGTTGGGTTCTGACAAAAGGCTGAAGGAGAGTTGGGGATTGAGTCATTTAGACTGGGAGGCTACTTGGTGGTGAGGACAGATGGGGTTGATTGGACGCAGAGAAGATTTCATGTGTGCATTTTGTCCCTCTAAGCAATTCTCATGTGTCATCTCAAAATGGGTAGTACTATTTGTGAAAGGAAACTATCAGAAAACCTGCTGAGGACAAAGTGAGACCCCAGGGGAAATGTAGCAGGGGTTGGAGATGAAAGGACAGTCCCCAATGGACTGTAACTGAGGATGCAGATGGAGGGCACCTATTCACCATGGAAAGAGGGTGGCATGGACCAGAGTGGACATTTTGAATGGGTTGCAGACATGGGTTGAGCTCAATCAATCAGTTTACTCTAATTGTGAGCTCAATTGTGAAAAGTGAGTGAAAGTTCGTTAAGTGTCACAATAACTCATAAAAATAAATGTTGGTAGGAAAAGGTGCAAAATTGAGACAGCCTGAATTAATGCAAAAAGAAAAGGCTTTTCAATAACTGTGTTAAGATCATGCCTGGCAAACAAGAAAAGTTGGGTACTGGAAATCCATGAACCAAAATCAATGTATCAGAAATTAGGCTTAATTAGTGAACAGAATAATGAGCAGATGGCTATTCCATCATGCCCTTTTGGGATTTTTTTTTTTAAAAGAAAAAAATTAAAAAGAAAAAACTTTTTGGGAAAGGTAAGGGAGGCAAAGGGAAGGAGTACATAGGCTGATTGAAGGACAAGAGAAGGGAAAGAAGAGAGCTTCACCATCAAGCAACTGCTGCTATGCTCACCAACTCCAGGGACATCGAGATCCAGTGTGATACCATTATGCTTTCTTTGTCCTGACTCTGAGAGAGATCCAGAGCAGGCCAGAGAGAGGGACCCAGATGACACAATCAAATCCGCCAGCTTCAGGTAAATCCCGAACACCAACTGACCTAAAGATTGGAAATGTAAAGTATTAACTGTTTTTCCTTCTTTTTTCAGTATCTTAAATAAAAGGGTAAAAAGGAATTTTAATAGTGTTTGCTGTGGTACTAGGCAGGCTGAGGTCTTTGTACAACAAAGACCTAGTATACCCCAAACCTTGTTTAAAACTGTTTAATGTTGGACAGTCAGGTTGATATCATTGACTATTTGGCCCTTATATTCCATCTCAGTTGATACAAGAGGGGGTTGTTTGAGTTTGTGGTTGCAGACTCATTCACAAATCATTATATTCCAGGCTAAATTATTGAAGTTTGCAGTCATCACAGAGCAGTGAAAAGATATGTTTCTCAGAACGGGAAATAAGTTGTAGACACTCACCTAAGAAAATCTTCTAACCAGAAAACAATTGGATCAAGACTGTGTGACAGGAACTTAGGCTGGGATCCCATTAAGCTATATCCCAAGGGGCTACATTTTAATATAAACTCCATCATTTTGTATGTTAGAATATTTAACTACAAACAATCCTGTGACCTAAATGTTAAAAAAATGAAAGGAGGGAAACTTTTTTTTCCCAGCAATTAGTTCCACTCCATTGAAGATCTTTTAAAATGTAAAACCTCTGTTAATAAATATTAAACATGATTAGTTTTGAACAGTATACAGTAACTCCTCTCTTAATGGCCTCCCACTTAATGTTGTTCCAAAGTTACGTTGCTGCTCAATTAGGGAACATGCTTGTTTAAAGTGCAATGCTCCCTTATAATGTTGTTTGGCTGCCTGCTCTATCCACAGCTTGTAAGATTCTGTGGAAAAGCAGCAACTTTACAAGGGATCATTGAAGTGCCACATCTCCGCTCCTCCTCCTCCCTCCAAGAAAGTCCTAAGTGCTGCCAAACAGCGATTGGGTGGAGCTTAGGACTTTCCGGGGTGAGCGAGAAGGAGCAGAGATGCAGCGTGCTCCAGAGAGGAGGTGGAGTGGGGTGGGAAGAGATGTGCCTGGAGTGCAGCGGGAATGGGAAGAGGCGGGCCTGGAGCATGCCCCAGCAAAGTCGGCTCCTGTTCTTCTCGGGGAAGCTGCTACTGCTGTTGCTGCAAAGGTGCTTCCTAGTGTCCTTGCCTGCAGCAGGCTGTGCCTGTGTGAGGTAAGCCAAGGGCACTTCCCATCCACAGTACAGTACAGTACTATACAGTAGATAATGCCTTTTGTCTGCCCCCAAAAAATTTCCTTGGAACCTAACCCCCCGCATTTACATTAAATCTTATGGGAAAATTGGATTCGTTTAACATCTTTTCACTTAAAGTTGCATTTTTCAGGAACAGAACTACAACATTCAGTTACTTTTGTTTATTTATTAAGGGGACATTTCTATTTAGTTTAAGTCAAAACTGTTTAGAATGGTTGAAGCTGCTAGAAATGGCATTGTTCTAGTACAATATTCACTCCATTTCCCTACTAGTGGGATAGGTTGTTCCCTATAGTATGTTTTCTAGTGTTTTATGTTAAAATTTCCCACCACTTTCATTGGAACATATTTATATAACACAGTAGAAGATCTCATAGTTATGAAGTTGCTATTATCCGTGTGTATATTTCCCTTTCTGATTACTTTTAGATATAGGTGTTTATAGATGTATATGCTACAATAAGTATATGCTACAATATACTAAATTATATATTTAGGCTATAATATACTAAAATAAATAAGTCCTATCCCTTTTTGATGCTGCTGCTTTTCAAATATATGTACATTTAAATTCCCTACCCTTCTCTTAGTTATTGCTTATAGAAACACTAGGGTGAAGGCCTGCATCAAGTGAAGTCAGTGTCAATTTTACCATTGACTCCAATGGGGCCAGGATTTCACCCTCTGTGTTTAGTTCTTTTAATCATTCCATATAAGTCAAACCACCCACTGACCTAACCAAGTGTATTCTTCTCTAACCTTCCTTCAATTTGTCAATATCGTTCTGGAAATATGGGGCCCCAGAACTGAACAAATATTCCAGGTTGGGATCACATCAGGGCTCTAAAAAAAGACTATTCCTGGCTTTCCCCACTTCATGATCAATGAACTTTGGATTCACCAGATAAAGGATAACATCCCTAATGTCACTCATGGCTGAGATTTCCTTGCTGCTGATCTGCCCATTACTAAGAATGGGCCCAGGCCTGCGTTTCTTGCACACCCTAAATTTCCATTGACTTCAGTAGGCATGTGAAGTGTACAAAGGATTTGCCCCATTAACGTTAAAAATTTAACTAACAACAATTAGTCAATGTTTGCAAATGATTTGAAGATGAAAAACTCTACATAAGTGTGAAATAGTAATTTATTATTATTACTATTATTATTATTATTATTTATTTTATTAATGTCGTCTGGCTTTGGTAATTTTGTCTCAATTTTAATAACCTTTCTGCTTAGGCAATATGTTACTTCTATTGCCTTTAAAACCAGTCATTCTTTATAATATACATACTGTATATTACAATCATTAATTTTTTCAGCATTTTATGAGGTGTGCCTATTAAATGAAATGGTGTGTTTGGCACTGGCAAATCTCATGTGCATTTGTTTTTTCATATTTCCTTTCTTTTGGCAGATCCATGCAAAGGGAGTAAGTTTCTGTGGGCTGTGCATGCTTTTCCAGCCTTTTTCAGGATTTGTCACATCTCCTGGAAGGCCTTATAACTTACAAAACACAAATTTATATCCTAGCTATTTGCCAAGTCTTGTCAAACTCTAACATTTTTGTTGGCAACTATTGCATTTCCCAGCTGAAAGGGAGTATCTTAGATCATCTAGTCACAATGCAGTCTTTGGACACCTTTTGATAGCGAATGTGTCTATTCTGAGGCATATTTTAATCTCTGCTGGCATAGCTGCCCACTACTTTTGATATCCTCACTCACTGAATCTTTTGTAAAGCAGACATTCTGCTTCATCAGCTAATTTTACAATTACACACATCTGCTTTTGTGGTTCTGTTTCTCTCTGAAGAACAGTAATCTGAAAAAAAAAGTTAAAAAATTAAATAGATTTAATGCTTCTTGGTTCTTTGAAATACATTTTCTGACTTTTTCCATACTGAAAAGGAGACCTACTCAATGCGCTAATCATATATTAATTTTGAGAAAAATTTCTACTGTCAGAGATGGTAGTATTTCATCCTTGCTTTTTAATTGATGCCTGTCCAATTTAGCCCATAGGCACCCAGCTTTTTTTGGCTTGTAAATAGGTAGGACAGGAACAAGTTTTAAATACATCCACAAGTAACTTTCTTTTACTCTTTTAATTCAAAGAGCTCTGGGTTAGAGAACTCTAGCTAATCTTCAACTACCTAGAGACAAAATCCATTCTAGTCTTTTCCAGTAAGCAGAGAAAGAAAAAGAGGATATGGGATTTCCTCAGGTAGGATCTGTGAAGACAATATTTATTGTTTTCAGTTGCTGGCTAAAATATAAGTGTGAGAAGTTTTAATATTAGTCAGCATAACAGATGTCAAATCCCTAAATCTGCTCATGCCATATGCTATTTGTTATGAGTCATTTTGGATGCTGTCCATCCTAGTACCAATGTTCACCAGAAGCATCAATCTCTAGCAGGAAGAGTACATTGTAGCATGGGTAGAAGAATCACTGGAAGGGTCTGCCTATGTCTTCTGCTAATTCAAAATAGGATGATGTGATATATATATACATTCCTCCTCTCACGTCATCCCACTTTTGAATTCACTGGAGACTTGGACAGATCCTGACAGCCGTCATTCGTATATATATAATTTGTGCCATGTTAGGTCCTAGGTTACCCATTATAAGGGTAAATAAAGTGTCTGCTGTTTTTAAGTCATCTTTATAAATTATTTGTGACATCTTAGAATAACAATCATCTGTGACCTTGCTCTATCACAAAGCACTCTTTACCCTTTACTTTCATGCTATGTTGTTTAAATTTGTTTGAAGTATGGTTCTTTCACTGCTCTCTCTCTCTCTTTCTCTCACTCTCTCTTTTTATTTATTTTTTACTGTGAGAATTAGGCCAGTCTTGGTCACTTAAAAAAAGTTAGTTCATTTTGGACATTTAGGGACCCCGATGGACTCTGTCCTTTTTCTTCCTGTTTGGAAGTAAAAGCCCTGCCTGCTAATACGGTAGTTTTATATATCAGCAAAGGGGGATAGGCTCAGACACCAGAGCATCTACATGAAGAGAAAGGAGGAACTGCTGCTACTTCAGTGAAGATAAACTGCCTGAGATCCAAGGTGAGGGACAAAAAGAAGAGCTATCAGAGTCCTTGCTTTTCCCAAAGGAGTTCCTTTTCAATCTTGTTTAATTGATAGATAAAAGCAGCTAAGAGTCCTGTGGCACCTTATAGACTAACAGACGTATTGGAGCATGAGCTTTCATGGGTGAATATTCGTATAATATGTCTGTTAGTCTATAAGGCACCTCAGGACTCTTAGCTGCTTTTACAGATTCAGACTAACACGGCTACCCCTCTGATAACTGACAGATGTTACCGCAGGTCTTGGTCTATTCAGGCTTTAGGTAAAAAGAATTAACCTCTTAAGTGCAATGAAAATATTCACAGCATCAGCATTTGCGGAAAACTTCATTAAGTGTTAAAAATCAGGAGGTTTAATTTGAAAATGAACAGCCACTTTACTGATCAAGCGCCAGCCATCTTATTTATTATGAATACTGCCCTGCATCTCTGTCTGTTCCCAATCAATCTGGTGTTCAATTGAAAATCTGTTGTTTATAATTTTTCAGTATGAATTAGCAATTGACATATGCAGCAAATAAATTAGTAAATAATTCCCCACCTCTCTCACTATGACAATTCAGGAGGCATTGGAATTCTAAGGCGGGCATATGGCTCCAGTTGTCTCTGAATTCTCAGGATTCTGACAGAAGAAGGAAATTCTTGTGCAATGGAGAGGAAATGGGAAGTGATTTGCTTAAAAGGATTTCACACTTCTCTCCAGGACAGTGGCCAAAATCCTGATCTGTTTTGGAGAGCAAATCTCGAGTGATATTTTTAGTTGCCTTAACTATCTCCAATGGAACTGGGCCACATATGGTATTTCTCTGAGGCAAATTTCACTGGTATTCCTTTACCTGGTCTCCACAGTGCTGTGGTGCACTGTGTTGCCATCTGATCCTGCAAGGTGCCAAGCAATTCATGAAAAGTTCTAAGCATCCTAATGACATCAATATGAGGTGACAATGCTTGGCCCCCTTACAGAAGACACTGAGTATTCTGAGGAATTAGGCCTTTAGCACGTTTAGGACTCAATCCTGCTGTACATCCTTTACTTTATTCATGTGAGTAGTGCCAATATATCAGTAGAACCCTTAGGCACATGCTTTAGTACCTTTCTGAATTGTGACCTTGATGCAGATTAGCCTTACATCTGTAATACACAAAAAAATGGTTCAATCTTGAGGTGTTTATAAGGATTTCCATAACACACAGATTCTAAAAGTTATTTACCATTTAATTTGAAATAGAGACATCTGTGCCAAAACTAAGCGAGGTTAGGAACTATTCTATGTCAGTGTTCTCTCTGTGTGTGTGGTAGGTTTGAAATATTTGTTTCGGTGCCTAACATGCTAGAGATTGAACCTTATGCATCCGTCTTGCACAGAACTGAAAGTCCAACAAAAGAAAACCTTCCTATTAAATTCACAACCTCTTTAAATTGGTTTTATTTAGAAGGTGGATTTGTAGTAACTTAAAAATAGGAGCCTGACACTATTTAGGTATCTACAAAGGGCTTTAGGAGAATGGTGTCAGGTTCCTATTTTTAAATTTTTACAAATCTGTCTCCCAAGTGTAACCACTGATTTTGTTGTTTATATGTTTATTATATAGTATGCCTTTCTTTAGGTTCTTCTTGCAAATCTTGGTCAGGATGTTTGGTCTGGGTACAACCATGCTGACACTGCCTCTTTGTCCCCATCTAGTGGCCCTAGAGCATGTTTAGAGGATTATATATCTGCTCCAATCTTCATACTTCTGGACCAGGCAGTTTAGCTCAAACTGCAGAAGCTTTTGCCTTTAGATTCAGAGATCAAAAGGTCAGTCCTTGCAGGTGAGGGCTGCTGTTACATGGGGGTCTAATACAAACAAGAGAAAAGCTACATAAAGAATCCTGATGTTGTTCTCAAATATTTTGACTCTTCTTCCAGTTTCACCAATAGTCATCTTTTCCACCTTCTGAGAAATCAGTTCATAATTTTGTGGCCACAGATGAATCAATGTAATTTGGTAGGACAAATGTTTCTCAGCTGATGGGGTCTTAATTACTCAGATCTTTCTTTCTTGCTTGCTTAAATTTAGGCCAATAGGCTGTCTCTTTAATCCAACAAAAACAACCCCTAAAGAAGAAGATGCAGATTTAAGGGTGTTGCACATTCACTAGTACAGCTGAACTGTGGTCTGTCTGGCTTATTGTTGCCAAGAGTACATGCCAAATCATTGAGACGGACCAAGTTTTTATTACCTCTGTTTTTGCTATTCTGCCTTATTCTTGAGACAAGTGGGAAAATTGTGTCTGAAACCTATCTTAGGTTTTGGGCTTCTAGATAGTACATCTTTAATGAATGTTGGCTTGTTTCCACTACTGTATACTGCTGAATGGGCCTCATCTCATTATACACTACTTTGAAATCCATAATTATAAGCTCGTGATAAGTTGTGATGGGTCATATATCTATGTATAAAGGAGTAGACACCATTGCAATACAGTTGTTAACTATGCAGAAAATGACTTATTTTCAAAATTAGTAGATAAATATTGTTAGTTTGACATGTTTTGACTTTTCCTATCCAAGGTGTGAAAAGGGGCAATTTCTATGCTTCTGGGACATTAATTTTTCTAGGTTGACTTTGGGCCAGTAACCTGAAATACTAACGTAGTCCATATGCCTCACTAATGAAGGTCCTATGAAAAGTATGAAAGTTCTAGTGCAAGTCCATTTTTCCTGCCCCATTTGGTAAATTGCAAGATTCCATTACTGACTGTTGTTCATGTCTGAATACTGAGCCCTGGTGCAACTGGGACAGAGTTAAACAAAATGAATGGTATATGTTCTGTATGTAAGGCTGACGACGCTCATTATTAATTGTTTGTTCTTCTTTAAACATATAATTTTGTCCTTTACTTTTCAGTTTACCTTTACTTTGAATTCAAGTTTTCAGTTTTGTTAAAATACACACAGTAACACAATTCTTCTACTTTTTTAATTGGGAAAACAGTAATATCCATATGATAGTGGCTGGGGAAGAGAAAGGGAGAGAGAGAGAAAATAAAATCCACAATCCCAGGGAGTTAGTACAGCTTATTGAAATAGTCAGTCTTTCCTTGGGCTGTGGGAAAAGGGAGAAGAACTTTCACAATATCTTGAAAAAAAAATCTGTAACAATTCCTCTTTTTTTTTTTTTTTACCAAGTATATATGCCATGCTGAGAGAGAGAGAGAGAGAGAAAGCGATGAGAGCTTTTGCAGTAAATATTTACTCTTTGTAGCCATAGTTCCGCTGAATAAGTCAAAGAGAATATCAAAATTAAGGTATTTAATATAGTTTTTTATATTCCAGTAAAAAATTACTTAACAAGCACAGTATTTTAATGCTAATAACTTCCCCCCTTATTAGGAACATTTTGGTAGCATTATCATGGGGACATTTTTAACATATAAAAATTAAATATTTATCACAT
This sequence comes from Gopherus evgoodei, assembly GCF_007399415.2. Lineage (NCBI taxonomy): Eukaryota > Metazoa > Chordata > Testudines > Testudinidae > Gopherus > Gopherus evgoodei. The sequence continues at coordinate 188,141,658 of NC_044324.1, read as the reverse complement.
TATTGTGAGTGGTAATAAATATTTAAATTATGATGGCATCCAAAGGCCCCAGTTTAGACTGGAGTCCTATTTTTCTGGAAGCTACACAAATATGAAGACTAAAAGCATAGTATTTAGACTACTTTAAAAAGCCTTACCTAATAGCTGTTTTAGAGACTCTACATGTATATACAGTTCTTCATAGGGGCTAGAAATGAGAGAAATGTGTTTCTTTAAAATGTGCGTGGTCAGGTCCCCATGTTTTATTTTTGAAGGGAGACTCAGGACTTGACTCAAAGCCCATTGAAATCAATAGAAAAATTCTTAATGACTTGAGCTTTCGCTCAGGCCCTCAGTGAGAAGTAGTTATCAAAAGTGTTACCAGATTTTAAAATTAAAGGAAGGGCCTGATCCTGACCCCGATGACATCAGCAGGAATTTAGCCATTTCAGTAGGAGGAGGATCAGACCCTCGACTAGTAAAATGATGACATAAAGTAGCTTTCTGGGTGAATTTTTAGGATAATGTATTCAGGTTTTTTACTATTTTAAAAATAAAGTTTTATATCTTGCATAAGTTAAAAACATTATTCACCGTTAGGCCATATCTAGCAATACATTATCAAGCTCACATCTGCCAAAAGGCTACCTGAATTTACAGTTGTAGGATATTTCAGCTTTCAACTGCTACCAGTCCTCAAAATATAAGAAATAACTACATATGGATTTGTTTAACAAATTTAGAAATAAAAGATTAATTGCTGGCAAGTACTACATTTCCAATTATTTTCCCCATAAAAACTAGAATTCCAGATAAATAAAGTACCACAATCCCACAGGTATTTGTAAAGATACATTGGTTTTAGAAACATCATTAAAAATAAATTTTTGAAAAACACTGTAACAGTTTATATTGAAAACAAGATTCCAAGCCCCAAAGTGCTGCATCAAATGTTTTCACATTACTCTGGTTTAAGGTAATGTTTAAACATTCTGCAGCAGATTGCCATAACAAATAAATTATTTAGTGCTACTTAGGTCGGAACATTGCATTTTGGCTCTGATTCTCTTACCTTTTTTCCTGTTCAATGGACCCCAGTTTTTCATGCTGATTAGAAATTGGACATATTTCTCATGTCAAAATGTATGACACTTGTTTAATCAGGTCCTGAAATACCAGCTAATTTGAGGTGAGAGGTGAGGGATTCACAGTTGAAACAGTGACTCTAATTATTTTTTCAAATGTGTGTTTTAATATTAAACTTGTCGTTTTCAGCCTTCATGCTGACTCAGCGCTAGTTTTATTTCCCGAATTACTAAAACAACTTTCCTATCTGAGTAACAGGGGACCCATGATTAACTGGTAGAGAACACAGTGAAACAGAAAGAGGCCCTTTTCCATCTTCTGTTATTAAAAAATAAACTGGTAAAAGTTCATAAAACAGTCCTGTGGAACTTCTGGGATATAGAAACAGTTGTAGTAAATCTCATATTTCACAGCTGGATTGTACACAACCATGATTAATTTGGGTTGCATCTTGAATGTATAGCTTATATTTTGTTTTATTTTTACACATTTAACCACAAAACAATAGTTAGAGGGATCACTTTTTATTTGCTTAACCTACTTCACACATGTCTCAATCAATCATTTACTGGGACAGACATCTTCTTATTCATACACTGTGGAAAGAAGACATACCGTATGTGTCAACTTTCATTTGGTTCACAGCAATTAAGGACAGTCCTTTCCCCTTCCCACTGTGTTTGAGATAGTCAGGTAATGAGATAAATACTCAGATATGTAGATAGACCAGCTTTGCAAAATTCTGTTAATCCAATTCTATTCATTTATTGCCCAAAATGGGTCTTTGGATCTTTTGTTTGCATGTTTGTTTTGGGTGAAAGTCAAATATCTTTTCCACCCCCATTATCAGCAGTATCCTGGTAAAGAACAGCTGAGTAGATTTTGTTCTTGGGCTGATAAACTTTCATGAAAATTTTGCTGAGATAGATTATATTTATCATCATATCTGTCTCTAGACAATAGATAGATATCTGTTTGTATACCTGCACATTCACACACTATAATATAAAGGGCCAAATCCCTGTAAGCCTTGAAAGCAAAGGAATCATTCTGCACAGTGCCACTAACCTACACCCCATACCATGTCTCTAAGCTAGGAACTGCTCCCTTGGCAGTCTAATGAGAAGTATGAAATGGCATATATTTGGAATAAATCTCCCTGTGTAGGAGCCACAGATGGTATGGCAGCCCTAAGTCTGCAATAACATCATAGAGTTTGAGACAAGAAGGGACCACTAGTTCATCTAGTCTGACCTGTATGTCATAGGCCACTGACATCACCTAGCACCTGCATATTAAACCAAACAACCGAACTGAAACCAAAGTAAATGAGATCCAGGAGCCAAGCAGGCAACCACCTGAGAGAGAGAATGCTCAGGTACTACCTCAGCCCTGGTCCACCCTTCCCCATGTCCCATCTCCAGCAATAGCAATCCCTGAAGCTACAGAGGAAGAAGATATAAAAACCTCTCAGAATACACTACTGTTGGGGGAATCCCTTCCTGATCTCTGCTGGTGGCTGGCTGACACCCTGAAGCATGAGCACAGAACATAGTGGGACAGAGCAGCTTGACTGGTGATAAAATCATACAGCCTCCCATTCCTAAGCGAATTGAGAAGCTAATCAAAAGCTGCCATTATCCCTACCTAGATACTGCCAGTAGCTTGGCTCTCTCCCAGTCAGGTTTCAGGCCAGGATATGAAACAGGAGCTGCACTGAAGGATGATCTCCTCTCGGCCATGGACAAGAGCCATAAATCCATACTCATATTACTGGACTCTTCATTTGATATGGAGAATCATTGATTCTTGATGTCCCATTTCAGAGATGTGGCACAGGTTAGTGGAACTGTATTGTGTCCTCAGATCATTAAAATACACCACATTCTTGGTCCTCAATACATCCTCAGTCCTTCATACTTCTGGATACCTAAATAGCCCTGGCCACAGAAAGTGCAACAAGGCTGTACCCACACCTGTTGGGTTCAGACTTAGCAACAGGGATAAAAGCTTGATTATTTTAGTTCTCTGTAGCTAGGTGTGAAACTGACACTGTTAAAAAAGAAACAGTTCAGAGCACAGCAGCCCATATGTTCAGTGATACTGGCTGCTGTTAACCTGTCACTCCAGCGCTCTGCTCCCTCCACTGTCTCCCTGTGAAAGACCCAATCAAATTCAAGATCTTGGGCCTCAACCCCATAACTCTCCAAGCGATTTGCCCATGTTATCTGTTGTCTTGCCTCAACCTGTGCAGGAATGTGACCTTCCACAACTGCTACGTAACACTAGAATGGTTAACCTTAAGAGTAAATTTGTGAGTACAGGAAATAAGGCTTTGTCAGAAAGAGTAGACTATGGGGGAATCTAGAGTTTATCTTGACTGCTAACTCATATGAAAACTAAAAACTGCCTTACCTTTTCTATTAATTTACCACATGCTAGTTAACTCAGGTTTACTAACTCAAGTTAAGAATTCACCTTTTTTCCCCTGTGAAGACAAGGCTTCAGAGTTGCAGGGGCTCCCTCCAAGCTGGAGAAATTGGGAGTCACTTGCTGTTTCCTTTTGTTAGCAGGAGGCATTAGTGAAGCATGAAAGTCAGGGAAGATAACTGCCATGTTGGCCAAACTCTTCTGTGGATCTCTATGTCAGACATAAACTTCCACCTGCCAGTATGCATACTACCCTTTGAGAAGGGCAATATCACAAATATAGTTCTGGTCATACGAATAACTTGTAACCAGTCACGCTGGTTTAAAAAAGTGAGGGTTAGGGCTCTGTACTGAGAATCAGGAGATCTGAGTTCACTTTCTGGTTTTGCCACAGGCTTTGCATCCACAAAAGGAGTTAGGCATCTAAGTCCCAGTTTTGGCACCACTTCAACGCATAAAACTGAACCCTGTAGTGCCCAAACTCACTTGGTACCTGCATTTTTTGCTGTAAAAGTTGCCTGGGTACCTATGTTTCTGTGTCTGGGCATGTGTATTGCTGCCTCCCTCGAAGCATCTGGATGCCTCTCCCACCTAAGCACCAGAGCAATTCACAAACCAGGGGAAGTTAGGTGTTTGGCCACCAAGGGTATGTGTGGGGCCCAATGCAATAGGTGGTCTCTGATCATGTCTACTGGCTTTGTCCCCTCAGGTGAGTTCACATACAGTAGTGTGGGTGGGTGGGGAGCACCTCCTTCATATATGTCTCTCATCACCATTTCCATTAGCTAGTTTAGGTGCCTAGCATGCTGGGTTTTGTGAATCATGGTCTAAGGCGCCTCTTCTAATTCATTTTATAGGGAGCCTAGGTGCATAACTCAAGCTTTGTGAATCTCAGTGATTTTCTAGGTATTTAAAAGTTAGTTGCTGCAATGCTCCGGATCACAATAACTAACTCCTTTTTGTGAATCCAAGCCTTAATCTTTCTGTGCGTCAGTTCTCTCTATATAAAATAGGGATAGCATCTTCTTTCTTCCACTTTTGTCTATTTTGTTCATTTAGACTGTAAGCTTTTGGGGGCAGGGACTGTCTCTTACTATATCTATGTACAGTGCCTAGTGAAATGAGGCCCCGATCTTGAGATGCTATTATAATACAATTCATTAAAGTGTGCATTTTGAATTTGGGATTTTTGTAAATTATTTTTGCAAACACACATTTTTGGTAACATATTCACGAGATGTGGTTATACAAAATTGCTTTCATATTTTGACAGTATAGCTTGATTATGCATTTACATGATATCTTAATAGCAGTTTCGTTTGAAAATATTTGGATGTTGTAAACCAGGATATTATGTTCATTTTCTAATAAGTGTCTCCAGCACTCTGATGTCCCTAATCAGTGTAAATATTGTTTAAGATGAACATAGCAGTTGGCATACCATCGAGCACAGACCACCAGCAGAGCATTAAACAAGTACAGATGTGAATGCCAGGATAGAAATGAAGACATTCCTGAAGTGTAAGTATGTTACTTATAATGTATCTGTGTCTAGGAATTGATCATGAAAAGGGAAAAAATAGCAAATGAAAGTGCTGAATAAAGTATTTATGCTGAGATATTGCACATTTGCTAAGAGATCTAAGTGGAAGAGTACAATTGTTTGGTATATTTTAGCTCTTTTTTAGCCTTTTAATTTAATCATGTATTAATTTTTGTTATGATATTTAAAAGGTTAAGCATTTCAGTCATCACTACTGTCCCAAGGAGGGCAGATTGCATTTTTAATTTTTGATCATTTCTGAAGAACCCTAACTCCTACTTGTTAGCTAGTTTAACGGCTCAAAATCTCCACTTTTCTCCAAAGGTAAACAGATGTAATGATTATCACTGATCCTGAAGACTCAGCTTGTTCATTGTTGGCATTGCTAGACTCATTGTTCTATGTGCAAGCTGAATCGGAGATTATGGGTGGGATTTTCAAAAGTACCTAATTGGTTTAGGAGCACAGCCCTATGACTTTCAATGGCAGTTGTACTCCGAAATAACATAGTCACTATTACAATGAGAAGTCCGGTGTCCCCTTAAAGACTAACAGATTTATTTGGACATAAGCTTTTGTGGGAAAAAAACCCCACTTCTTCAGATGCATCCATCTGAAGAAGTGGCCATGCATCTGAAGTGGGTTTTTTACCCAAAAAAGCTTATGCTCAACAAAATCTGATAGTCTTTAAGGTGCCACTGGACTCCTCGTTGTTTTTGTGGATACAGGTTAACACGGCTACCCCCGATACTTAATAGTCACTACTGAAAATCCTGCCCTCTATATCAACTTGTTGAAGGTGCCCAGCATCCATAATCAAACTTTCATAAGAGATCAGCTCCCATTTAGGTATCTAAATGAAGTAGCCAGACTTTCAAAATGCTCAGTATCCTGCAGCTCTGATATCTCTTGAAAATCTGGTTACTTCCCCTAGATACCTAAATAAGAGCTACGTTTTTTTGGTAATTTGTTGAGGTGATTAAATGGGAACCGGTTGGTGCTGAACTCTTGAAAATCTGTTGTAAAAATATAGGTGTGGGCTATAGAAGGGTCCATGTAGTGGACAAGCTTAAAACAAATCACAATGTTTGCTAGTCAAGTTGAAAAGCTATAGTTGTTAATGAAGATCCGACAATAAAAATTCACTATATCACTGATGCTAATCCTATTAGCTGTTAATAGAATGAAATCTATTTGAACTAGTATTTTAGATTAATGTCTATAGCCAACAATGATTTAGAAGTGAACTGGTTAAACTGCAATAGGTTGGAATAGGTCAGCAGACTTTATTACTAAATATTTTCGATTGTAGAGTAAAATCAACATTAGCAACATTATCAAATGCAAGTAATATAAATAAATATTTAAACAGTATAGCAAATATAATTATTACTATCAGAATTAAACCAATATGTAGTTTTCAATTTATACTGTATTTAATTGAATTTAGAAGCTATATGTTTTTTCTGCCTCAAAATAGCAGAGTCAGTACATGACAGCTTTGAAACAGGCTGGTATAAAAGGCACCACATTTTCCAAAGTGATGTTCCTTTTAAGAACATTGTATATTAAACTGATATTTCAAGATTGAGTTCTTAAGGAACAATTAGAACTATATAGAGTGTGAATGGTGATATAACACACACTGTAGTAGAGAGGGCAGAAATAATTACCTAATTACCCCTTTACACTATATCCAGACTCTTTTTCTGCTTGTGAGTGATTATATTGTTTTTATTAGTGTCCAGTACTTCATTTTAAGTAAGATCCAGTCTCCTCACTGAAAGAAGAAAAAGGAGAATAAAAAAATTACTGAGGATTGAGCTCTAAAAATGGCCATAATTAAAAAATTAAGCCCCTTCTTCTTCAGAATTTATGCTTTTGATTGACTGTATGCATGTAAACAATCCCACTACTATCAATTATACGGCTTGATCTCAGTGAGACTATTCATGCACATAAATGTTTTGGGATCAGGTTGTAATTTTGCTCAATAATTAATCTATGGAAAGGGTTACTTGCTGTTGGCATTATTGAAAAAAATGCTGACATTGTCTCCTAAACTGATAGCTGAGAATTTGCAATGAATTCTTTTCATGAAGTAATTTACTACACATACCAATAAACTTTTTTAAAATGGACCAAATAGAGTTAAGTATTTTCACAATGCAATTTTACAATGATGAAGAATTTGTTATGGTCTATTAAATACATAATGCCAGTTTGAAACTTATTCCTGATAGCTAGTTACTGCATATAATAGACTACCAAAGACGTGATTAGGATTCATCAAGAATAATCCACATTTTATTAGTTTCTGAATATTTCTTTTTACATGATAACATGTTAAAATATTGTTATTAAGATGGACCAATAGAGAGAAATTAATAATTTTAATGTATGAATATATGATTTTGTCACCAGATAAAAATACAGGAAATGGATAATTTTCTAGTTGCTGATATGCTCAGAAACTCTCAAACACTAAAATGAAAGTTTAAGGACTAGTTTAGAAATGTATACATATATTTATATATATGTATATAATATTTTACATATGTACCTACCTCTGTTAATCAACAAGGAGACTATTAGCGCTGTTAGAAGGGAAAAAAGCTATTATCTCAAAGGAACTGCCAGAGCTGAAACAAAACAATCATAAAATAATAATAATAAATGGGGTTATTTTCCACATTTCTGACAGCAGATGAAAAGTTCTGTGTTGTGGTCACTAACTGAAGCAGAAATGTCATTATTTTGAATAGGTTTATTTAATACTCTGATTTACTGGACCTATAAAATATAAGGCTAGAAGCAGTTCCCAATGTGGTCTGATCATGTCACTATCACATACACACTGACTCTTCCCTGAGTGTTAACATCTCTATGCCTAATTACCCCTATTTTACAGTTAGGTGGACTGGTGCTGCTTGCTTGAGTGAAGACTACTTGTCCCCAAATTAATGGCTTTTAGTTTGTGGTTTTTTTCAAGTTATTCTCTAATTAACATGTTTATGAAGCACAACCAGGGGAAAATTCTATTTTACCAAATGTCTCTGAGTGAGTGACTGGCCAGTCCCAGCTCTGACACCCACCGCTCCTTCAAAAATCTTATAGGAGAAGTTTACAAGAAAACCACGGGAAGTGCAAAGGGGATGAGTAGCTTCCCTCAGATGGGAATGGATTAGGAGGGCCAACCTGCAATGCTGCTCTCTGTAGTGTGTGTGAGTCACTCTGCCTTGGGGTGTATGTCTATATTGGAATCACAGGGTCTGAGTGCACCTCAAGTAGACATATCCAAGCTAGCTTTAATCTAGCTAGCTTGGGTCCTGAAGTGCCAGTGAAGCTGTGGCAGTGCATGCTTCAGCATAGGCTAGCCCTGTGAGTAATTCTGGGTGGACCTGTACAGCCCGTGCTGATTATTGTGTAGACGAGGGATGGCCAGCCTGAGCCTGAAAAGGAGCTAGAATTTACCAATGAACATTGCCAAAGAGCCACAGTAATAAGTCAGCAGCCCCACATCAGCTCCCCTCCTCCCCCTGCTCCCAGCGCCTCAAGCCCACTGGCAACCCCCAATTAGTGTCTCCAGCTCCCTCCCCGCGCCTCCCACCCACTGCAATCAGCTGTTTTGCAGTGCGCAGGAGGCTCTGGTGGGGAGGTGGGAGGAACGAGGGCATGGTAGACTTGGGGGAAGGGACAGGGGCCTTAGGGGAAGGGGTGGTGTGGGGGCAGGACCTGGGGCAGAGCACGGGGTTGAGCAGTGAGCATCACAGAGCACATTGGAAAGTTAGCATCTGTAGCTCCAGGCTCAGAGTCAGCGCCTATACAAGGGGGAGCCACATATTAACCTCTGAAGAGCTGCATGTGGCTCTGGAGCCACAGGTTGGCCACCTCTGGTGTAGACCTATTACAGTGACAAAATAGTGTGTCTTTGTTGCCAAGAAGGTTAACGGCATTTTGGGCTGTATAAGTAGGGGCATTGCCAGCAGATTGAGGGACGTGATCATTCCCCTCTATTCGACATTGATAAGGCCTCATCTGTACTGTGTCCAGTTTTGAGCCCCACACTACAAGAAGGATGTGGAAAAATTGGAAAGAGTCCAGTGGAGGGCAACAAAAATCATTAGGGGGCTGAAGCGTAGCACTTATGAGGAGAGGCTGAGGGAACTGGGATTGTTTAGTCTGCAGAAGAGAAGAATGAGGGGGGATTTGATAGCTGATTTCAACTACCTGAAAGGGGGTTCCAAAGAGGATGGATCTAGACTGTTCTCAGTGGTAGCAGATGACAGAACAAAGAGTAATGGTCTCAAGTTGCAGTGGGGGAGGTTTAGATTGGATATTAGGAAACACTATTTACCTAGGAGGGTGGTGAAGTGCTGGAATGGGTTACCTAGGGAGGTGGTGGAATCTCCATCCTTAGAGATTTTTAAGGTCAGGCTTGACAAAGCCCTGGCTGGGATGATTTAGTTGGGAATTGGTCCTACTTTGAGCAGGGGGTTGGACTAGATGACCTCATGAGGTCCCTTCCAACTCTGATATTCTATGATTCTGTCAATGCCTACCAGAGCTCCAGGGATGCATGCCCACTACTAAATCCTCCTTGGCTACAGCCTACTTTCCCCTGTGGGACTGACAAGCTCTGCTAACTGTTGCAAGTGGCAGAATGAACCATGGCTCTGTCTCTTCTCTGCCTTCTTCCACCCAACCCTTAGGGAACAGACACTGTGCTGCCCTGAGCATGAGGACCAGACATCTGTCTAACCCTAACCTGGACCATCCAGTAGTGGGGAAAAGGCTCCCTTTGCTGTCCCCTGCACTTTGCACCCTACTAAGGGCAAGGCAGAATCTTGTTCCATTGAAGTCAAAGGCAAAATTCTCATTCTCAGAAGGAATGGAACTGCTTTAAGTGCAGTTTTTACCACCTCTCCCAGAAGGCAGAACTGGCCCACATGTCTTTATGGCACAGGAGCCAGCTGATAGAGTAAAGGGATATGGTGGGACACTTAGGAAAGTTAGGAAATCTCAGTTAACTAAAGGTATGAATTTTAAGTGGATTGAACTGCTTTATAACCCTTTGTGGACACTTTTTCATTTAATTGTCTGTAATTGAATCCATTTGAAATGAAAACTTCAAAAGTGCCTAAATAACTTAGGAACCTGAATTCCAGATTTAAACACTTAAGTCACTTTTGAAGTCAGCACTTAGGTTCTTAAGTCATTTAGCTGCTTTAGACATTTTTACCCTCATAGTTATATACACTTGCCAGGGAGTTTAGGAAGATTGCATATCATATCCGCAATAGCTGTTTATAATCTTCTAATAGTAGTCAAATGACAATTTATAATAAACTAAGGCTGTCAAGTGATTAAAAAAATTAATCGTGATTAAAAAGATTAATCATGTGACTGAGCTGTTAAACAATAATAGAATACCATTCATTTAAATATTTTTGGATGTTTTCTACATTTTCTAATACATTGTTTTCAGTTACATCACAGAATACAAAGTGCAGTGCTCACTTTATATTTATTTTTATTGCAAATACTTGCAACGTAAAAAACAAAAGAAATAGTATTTTTCAATTTACCTAATACAAGTACTGTAGTGCAATCTCTTTATCATGAAAGTTGAATTTACAAATGTAGAATTATGTACAAAAATAATTACATTCAAAAATAAAACAATGTAAAACAGTCTCTCAGAAAAACAAATTTGTTTCCATTTCCAGGAGATAATGCTGCCCGCTTCTTGTTTACCATATCACCTGGAATAAGAAGCAGGCAGTGTTATGTCCCATAAACGTAAACAAACTTGTTTGTCTTAGAATTTGGCTGAACAAGAAGTAGGACTGAATGGACTTGTAGCCTCTAAAGTTTTACACTCTTTTGTTTTTGAGATACGTAACAAAAAAGCCCTACATTTTTAAGGTGCACTTTCATGATAAAGAGATTGCACTACAGTACTTGTATGAGGATAATTGAAAAATACTATTTCTTTTGTTTATTGTTTTTAAAGTGCAAATATTTGTAATAAAAATAACATAAAGTGATCACTGTACACTTTGTATTCTGTGTTGTAATTAAAATCAATATATTTGAAAATGTAGAAAAACATCCAAAGTATTTAATAAATTTCAATTGGTATTCTATTATTTAACAGTGCATTTAAAACTGCGATTAATCACGATAATTTTTTATCACGATTTTTTTAGTTAATTGTGTGTTAACTGTGATTAATCGACAACCCTATGATAAACATCTGATTTTATATAGACAAAAATGATAGAAAAATTGGATGATTTTATAAAATGGCCAAATAGTCAATTATAAATAAAATTATTCATAGACTGTTTCATTGTCTGTATTTATATATTATTAGTCATCTTTTGTGTGCTTAGCAGTAAAATCAGATACTGGAAGTTAACACATTGTGCTTAAATGCCATGGTAACAGGCACCATAGAAATACCAAAGATAGATGAAAGATAAGTGAAATGGATATTCATGGCTGCATTCATTATAATACTGATTTCTAGAGAGGAAAATAGCGAATGAATTTAAAGGGCCAGAATTAACTTAGAAACAACATCTGTCTGAAAATAATTTACTTTTTATGGATCTGACTCTGCTTTCACTTAGGGCTGGACCCTGTAAGTGGCTGAGCATTCAACCCCAGTCCAGCAAAGTACTGTAACTTTAAGCACGTATGTAGTCCCACTGAAGTCTCACTGCCACCAGTACAAATTGGTAGTGACTTCGCTGAAGTCACTGCACTTACACTGGTGTAAAACTGATATTGGGTGGATATCTTTGTGAATCTGATCGTAAGTCCTTATTTTTACAGTTAGCACCTAAAATAATCTCAGTTAAAACGGATTAGACAAAAAAAAAATTCCCCCTATTCCTTCTGTTTATTTTCTTTGTGCATTTGGCACGGCTTTGTGTAGAGTCTGTTTCTCCTATATGGTCAGGGTCTAATTCTGCAAATGTTTATGCACATGAGTAATTTTACTTCCAGGAGTAGTTCTGTTGAATTGAATGGGACACTTACAGCAGTATGGTTACTCACATGGGTGAGTCCTTGCAGGATTGGACCCTTAGGCACTTCCTCTGCCATTTACCCATGTTTCACGCAGCAATAGGGATGAGACAAACATGCTTATTTGAGTCAGGGCTGGAGGTCCGGGCTGTAGCCAGTGTCCGTTACAAGTTTTTTGTTTTTATGACAAAGAACGTCTATGCAAGAGTGAAGTCATATGAAAAAATGAATTAAATATTATTAAATCATTTTTTAAATGTTCCTACCAGGATGTCCCATTGCTTTTTATGTTCTTTGTGTCATTTAAAATGTAGGCCCTGATTCTGCAGCCAAAATTCTTATTGATGTCAGTGGAAATTTTGTATGTATACTGCGCTGTAGGCTTAGAGAAAGAATTTATAAATTCATTGGCAAAGCTGGCTCAGTTGAAATTCTTTTATATTCTACTTTTATGCATTTTATGTTACTTCTTGTTTCTCTTTCTGTGCATTTAATGATAGAGTTAACATAAAATGCCTTAACTAACATTGGTTTATTAATTTAATGTATTCTTCTTGCTATTCATCTGAAATTAATTAAGTGTGTAGAATTACAAGGTGGGTGTACCACAGGCAGCAGTCCAGGCTCAAGTTAATCAAAAGAGCACATGTTGAATGCATACAATTTAGTTAAGGTTAATCCAGTGAAGATGATCCCTCACTGGTTCTAATTACCCTAGGTGATAGATTGCAGAATGAGAAAATAGGAAGGAAGGGAAATTCTGTCCTGCTGGCCTACCAGGATTTTCTAATTTAATTTAGTAGGCTATGCACAGAAGCAAACAGTTTCAATTTAAAGAGAAGACCACACTCTTAGGTTGCTTATCTGAAATGAGTACAAGAAACTTAAATTTAAAAAGTCAGACCTAAAACGTTTAGAGTGATTAAGCTAAATCTAGTTAGTGTGTCTTTATCTACTTACATACCAACAAACCAAGAATGTCATGAATCTGTCAGTACTTTACAATTATTGTAACTCTTTATTAATTAATTAATAGCTCAAGGAATGTTTCAAAATATTAGATTATCACAAGAACTATAATAGGATTTCAACTATTATGGGGTGCCATCAAAATAAAAGCAATCATTTACCATTAAAAACAAATAGGATTGTTCATTGTGTTGTATTAATTAATGCATTTTCATTTTGTCAACCTCAAAGTAAGCTAAGCTAGTAAACTAGGATCCTTTTGTGTGCTATATTTTATAGTCATTGGCACTGTGAGTTCTTTTTTCTCCTTCCTTGTTCTTTGTTCCAACTTCTCAAGTGTTTTATGAAAAGCTTTTGTTTTCTCCATGCACATACATATAAAACTTGTCAAACAATTTGCCCTATTTTTCAGGTTAGTGATATATTTCTGCTCAAGTGGGGTATCTGTTTCTGATTTATTAACATTTGATCCCCTGGTTTCCTGCCATTGATCAAGACAAATATTCAGCTCAGCTGATGAGTTTTATATGAAATCTGATACTGCAGGAACAGAGAGAAAAGTTAGTACCATTTTTAATACTTTTTTATTTCAAGTTTTCCAAGACCATGACAAACACACAAGACACCTAGCAAAGTCAGGCGCTATTTATTTTTACCACATTTCTCTGGGATAAAACTTTTGGGAAGTAAAACATGTATTTATCACTAGACCAGATGTTTGCTCAGTGTCAGTCACATCCTGTAAACTGTATATACATTTACACCCTATCGCCAAAACATGGTTTCACCCTACTACTGACCGTCTGTCTGCCATTCAATCTGTAGTTAAATCACGGTCAATAAGGTCAACTCTTTGGCAACATCTGTATTTGATCAGCTCACACAAAATGGGGGCCTTCGTAATCCTTGACTACTCTGGAGTATTTTAAGAGGCAGCACATTACAATAGTTGATTCACCGCTACTGCAGTCCCTGCACTTGGAAGATTTTTCCTTCTCTGAGGAACTGAAAAGTCCTCTCTAACACAGTATTGCTGTGAAATGAGCAGGTTTAGCAGTTGCATAGCCCCCTAAACTGAGAAAGAACGTTCACCAATTTCCCTCTCTCAGCACCTTACTCCAGTGCGTGGATTTGGTATATTTTATATTTTGATCCTTTTGTTTGCATTTATTATGTTTTAAGTATGTTTATGTTATTGCAAAAGGAAGAAATAAAGTGTGAGAACCATTTAAACAATTTTGGTTAATTTTGTCATTTGTTTCGTTGTGGTATTCTCACTGTCTGTAATACACAGTGGTTTTAGCACACCCTCGCAGCCTTATCAGGCAAGATGAATATAGTTCTTTCCCCGCAACAAATTTAAAGATTTGGGGTGAAATCTTGGTGTCACTGAAGTCAAGGGGAGTTTTGCCATTGACTTCAATGGAATCAATATTCCACCTTCTGTCACTAGCCTGTTACGTTAACACTGATGATATCATAACATGCAAGATTAGGTGTCTGATTCTAATCTCACTTGTGCTGGTGTAACTTCATTGGAGTTGCAGTCAAGGAGATCAGAATCTGGCCTCTTACTTCCTAGGCTGGGATGGTGGGAGGTGTCCACTTTTAACTATTCAATCAAATAGCATACAGCTAGTGGCAAATATTGATAATCAGATGAATCATTGCCCTCTGGATCTCAAGGGATTATGTTGTGACTGTGAGATTTGGAGTCAACTGCAGATGTGCATTCACCAGTAAATAGGGCTGCCAGAGCATAGGATAATGAGCATTGTTGATTTGCATAGTTGTCTGCAACATTTCAAAAAGCCAGCCATTAATGAAAACTGATGCTGAGATTCTGGTGATAGACAAAAGACTGTGAAACTAGATGACACCTTAGATAAGTGCCCAGGGATGGGGGTGAAGGAGTGTGACTGCCTCCTCTCTTCCAACAACAAGCTTTAGAATGGAGCAGTTTGAAAAATGGAGATAAGATGAGCAGTTTATGAGACCATATAACTTTGATTGTTTTCCAGAACTATAGTAATAAGAGGGATGATCTTTCAAGTTTTTTTGTGGTGCTGAGCCAGATTCAACCAAGCTGCTGCAGGAAAATGTACATTCTTGTAAAAAAAAACAACATTTTCTCATTTTTGTTTTTGTTTTGTTAAAATTTCACAAAAAATTCATTGAAAAATCAGAATTCAGAAAATTTTGTCTATTTCTACTCAAAAGTACTGGTAAGAACTTGGGGAGAAAATTACATATGCTTTGAGGAAGGGATATCTGTGTAGAATCAAAAAATATGTTTTTTTGCCTGACTTGAATCTTATCAAAGTCCCGAGTAACTTCTATGTCATGCTTCTACATTTGCCAGGTCTATTCATAAACAGAAAATCAGCAAACAAATTGAATATTGCGGAATGATGCAGTGGGATATCTGAACTACATTAGTTGTCAAGGGAGGAGTGGAAGAAGGGAGAGAAATCTGCTTAAGCAAAAGATATTGTTGAGATCTCATGTCTGTCTCTAAGACTGACAGTAATCTAAGACAGTCATAGACTGTGTGTATAGTAGCTATTATTGTTATTATTTTGTAATAACTGTATCTTGGTTCTCTCCCTAACCCCGATTCCATCACCACTCTAGCCTTTTCCTCTTAACAGAACTATGACGGCAATTTACAGTCTGCATTATTACATATATTCTGAATGTCTTTATCAAAAATATCTGGAAATCTTTCCATTATGCCTATGAATTTCAGAAATATAACAGTTTGTTCCTTTAAACTAACACTGTAATAGGGAGAAGAAGTTAGAGATCCAGAAAAAAATATTATTCACTTTGATTAGCCAGTCAGGAAGCAAAGATTTGCATACGTTTCCTGATTGCCTCCTCAGAGGAAAGAGGAAATAGCTTTTATCAAACTTGCCTCAAGCTAAGGCTTGATGCGACTCCCTTTGAAGCCAATGGAAGTCTTTCCATTTACTTCAATAAGAGCTGCATTCAAACCCTAGTCAGTTCTGTTCATTGCATATGTTATCAGGTTCTGTAATCATGCTCCAGCACTCAGTATACATCACATCTGTATGTGAACTATGGAAACTTAATGACTCATTCCATGACTGATTTCAGTTTGTTTGTTTTTTTTACTGCAAAATATAGTGGATTAAGTGGATGTGGCAGAGATCACATATTTGGAATTTATTAATAAATTATTGGTGCATAATCTCATGCAATCTCATTCTCCAAATACATTCCAACTGGCTAAGTTGAGAACTAGTTTACATGAACCGAAAACTAACTGAAGAAATTCTAAAGAAATACTAAAGAAATTGGCAAGGTGTCAAGATGGGACTTGGGGACAGGTATCTAGGGTTGTTTCAAGGATCGATTTTATTTAACATTCATGAATACCAAGAAGAGGGAGCAAATACATTAGATTGTAAACTCTTTGCATCAAGAGACCATATCTTCCTATCTGTGTATACCATACCGAGCACAAATAGGTGAATTATTATTTGTATTGTGGTTGTGTTTGGGGCTCAGCACTGTACACACACATAATGACAAGATAGTCTCTTCCCCAAGGAGTTTACAATCCAATGCAGCTCTGATCCTGACTAGGGCAATGGACTACTATTGCAATATAAATATTAACTGAAATCAATATAATAATTGAAAATGTTGTGCAGCCTTAATAATAATTACTGAAACTCACAGGTGATACTATCCTAGAAACCCTTGTTCACATAAATTAGGAAGACAGAGAAATAGTATAAGAGGAAGTACAAGGATTAGGAATATGGAGCTAGAAAATAACCATGACATTCCTGGGAAAATATAACTCAGTACACCAGGAGAAATATAATCTGAAACATAGATATTCTCTGGGAAGGAAAATCCTTGAAAGCAGCAATGCTGAAAGAGATCTCAGGGTCAATGTGGCCATGAGTTTTCAATGTGTTATGGCTGCAAGAATAGCCAGTGCAATTGTGCTATATATGTAAAGGCATGTCATGGGACATGATGGTCACAGTCCTTCTTTATGCAACTCTGCGATGACCACATCTGGAATTGACCACACTTATAACTAGGACAATATTGAAAATTGGGGGAGTTCAGAGAAAGACCATAACAGTGCTGAGGGCAATGAATGGGTTGGCTTTTAGAGCAAAGATGAAAGGAAGTAAACACATATAACTTTGCTAAATAATGACTAAAGACCTGATCCTTCTGTCATTGAAGTGAATTGCAAAACTCACATTGGCTTCAGTGACACAGTATTGATCCTAAGAGGAGAAGTGGGTTCTAGCTCACAAAAGTTTATGCCTAAATAAATTTGTTAGTCTCGAAGGTGCAACAAGGACTCCTCATTGTTTTTGGTGATACAGGCTAACATGTCTACCCCTCTGAAACCTGGCTACATATAAACACTAACCAGAGGGAGTATCGGTGGTAGAAGGGAGCATCACTAGGAGTTTTGAATGAAAGTATAAGTAGAACATTTAGTATTGTTAAAAATTTCCTGGCTCTGATCTATGTTACTAATTTGTGGACTAGACCAGTGGTTTACAAACTTTGGGTCGTGACCCAGTACTGGGTCACGGAATGCAAGGCAATGGGTCATCTTGCTCAGCACCCAGGGACGCTGGCAGCCAGCCAGTAAAAACTAGTAGTCCCTAGTCCTTGGAAGTGGCCAGCAGCAGGTCCAGCTCCTACATAGGGGGGCCACAGGGCTCCTCACGCTGCCCCCACCCCGAACACTGGCTCCGCACTCCCATTGGCTGATTCCCAGCCAATGGGAGCTGGGGGAGGCAGTGCCTGTGGGCGAGAGCCACGTGGAGCTGATTGTACATCTCTGCCTAGGAGCCATACGTGCTGTTGGCTGCTTCCGGGGTGAAGCGCAGTCTGCAGTGCCAGGACAGGGGGAAGCCTGCCTCTGCACTCCAGCTGCACCACTGACCGGGAGCTGCCGGAGGTAAACCCACACCCCAACCCTGTGCCCCAATCCCTTGCCCCATCCCTGAGCTCCCCCCAATCTAGAGCCCCTTCCTGCATCCCAAACCCCTCATCCCCGGCCCCAGCTCAGAGCCCTGACCCCCTGACCCAGCCCTGAGCAGCCCGAAACCTAGAGCTCCCTTCTGCACCCCAAACCTCTCCAGCGGCCTCACCCCAGAGCCTGTACCCCAGACCAGAGCCCTGATCCCCTCCTGCATCTCAAACCCCTGCCCCAGCCCTGAGCACCCCCAAACCCCAAGCCCCCTCCTGTACCCCAAACCTCTCATCCCTGGCCCCATCCCACAGCCTGCACCCCAGCCCAGAGCCCTGACCCTCCCACACCCCAACCCCTTGCCCCAGCCCAGAGCCCCCTCCCGAACCCTCAACCCCTCATTCCCAGCCTCACCTCACAGCCCTCACCCCTACACCCCATCCCTGAGCCCCCCACCCACAGGCCAAACCCCTCATCCCCAGCTCCGTTGCGTCACGGGCACCAACAATTTTCTTCAAGTGGGTCACCAGAAAAAAAGTTTGAAAACCACTGAACTAGACTCTCAAAAGAAGGGATTGAAGCCCTACTGCTTGGCGCATATAAAACTAGACTGGATAAAAAAACCTGTAAAACAAATGTACTGTGCAGAACAGTCCTGCATTGGCAGAGAATTGGGCTAGTGGCTGAAACCATTACTATCAATCAGAGTTTACCGTTGCCTTCACTTGGAGCAAGGCCAGGTCCCAAATGAAGTAATAGGTCATTTCCATCTCCAACTGCTGTGATTCTTTTATTTAATCATGAGCCACGATTTTCTTGTTCAAAAACAGCCTTTAAAAATGATACAATGTTGCCTTTAGGTTTTCATCTTAACACTCCTGTCCTGGATATAGAATCTTTCACTATCGTTCGTAGAAGTCTGCGTACACATTTAGATACAGCGGAGAAACCAGAACCCTTCCAGAGCTATTTCTCTGTTCTCTTTTTTTAGAATGCTCACTTTTGGCTGCTGCTTTGGAAGTAGCTCCTAGAGGCCCTGATCAGGGCTCCATTGTACTATCAGAACAAAAATATGGCCCCTGGCCCAAAGAGCTTCCAATTTAAGTAGATCCCCACTTGATCCAAAATAGCCAGAATGTGGAATGGAAACCTCTATTTTTTAGAGGAGAAATGACCAGGATGAGAGTAATGGATTTTGTCCAGGGAAGCTGTGTGTGGTTAGTGTAATGTGGATGTCTAAGGAATGACAGTACTCAGAGTCAGAGCTCTTTAAGCATACCTTCTCTCATTTTTATTATTCCAACTAACCAAATACAAATAAATGATCACTAGGGAACTTTTCATCAATATTTTGAGCCAAGTTCTTGGGTCCAGCCAACCTGTACTAAGTGAAAGGCAAGAAAGGGTGCAGGAAATAAACTCACCTTTGCAATTCCCACCTCCTGTGACAGTCCACCCACTGCCTTGATCTACCAATGAAAATTAGAGAAGCCTCATGACTGCTCTGACTTACATCAGCTCTCTGCTGCTCATAGCTGCTATAGTAGATGGGGATTGCTGGGGCACAAGAATGCCTACCCATGGACTCTTTGGCTTGGATACACTCCCTGGGCTGGGGACAAGGAGGGTACAAATTTTCATAGGTTGCTTAAGCCGTGTATAAGACTGCTTTGGACTACTGGAGCAGTATGAACAGCTGGAGCAGGCTGAGGATCCGGCCTTTAGACTCTTGCTGTGGAGAAGCACGCAGTGTTTTCAAACACAATTGTTTTGCAATACCAGAATATCTGCTTTTGAAGCATTTTGACAGGGAACCTAAAATACCTTATTCAGGATTAGGCATTTAGCTGCTACACACAAATTAATTTGAATTTATCTTGGGGATTTTGTCACTAACCAAAGCCCACCGAGAAAATGAAATTAACCTTTAATATTTTCTGAAGTGTTTTAGGTGAACGTGACTAAGGAGATCTGAAAGGCAAATTTTATGACTTTACAATTTAAAAGCCTAATGTTGTATATTAAAAATTCTCCATTTAGATGAGTGGATGGATGGTGTTTACAATTTCTAGAAGAATGTAAGATATCATTAGAATCCAGGGAAGTTAATAGAGTTCAGAAGAAGGCTACATACTTCAAGTCACCAGGGTATGATGGGATAAATTATTGTGGGTTGATTGTTGTTTTATTACCATTAATAAAAAAAAGTTAACAGTTTGGAGCCAAGTTGATGTGTGAAAAGTTTTTCTGTAGAGTCAAGTTATTAAGGTAATGAAATAATATACTGTACTGTAGATGGCCAATTATCTATTACCACAAGCAATAAAAAGTAGGTAGTTAAGCTTTAATGGGCTCACTTTCTTTTTAAGTGTTTAATCTTGCTTTGCTTTCTGCTTTCCTGTGTGTTCGTCTCTAGATCAGTGGAAATAACTCTTTGTGCTAGGTGCTTCCTTCAGTCAAATGCAAATATGTAGCGTCATGGATTTGACTGATAGTAGAATGTGGCACAAGGTCAGTAAATAAAGGGTACTTCCAGTTTAGTCCCTTGTTCCTCATGCACAAACAAAACTTTCTTAGGTATTAAGCATCAAATTCAAAGCTATACATGTTTTGGGGTTTTTTTTGGAGTCGGTGCTGTTCATCTGACAAAAAGCAGTAGACGGAGAGATGATTAGTCAGATATCATCAGTATCTACCCACGCTATCGAGGCTCTGGGATTCTCTGACAATGTAATTGTGATAATTCAGCAGAAAGCTAACTAAAAAAGCAAAAATAGTTTGCACTCATTCTGCCAAGCAACAGTATTTAACCACATTCAATGAAATCCCGCTCATTACCTCTGCACCAGAGAAACCTTAGCTCATATTGTTCATTTTTGTTGCTGTGCAGGCTCCATGAGAATCCTAACCCTGCTATCAGGTTGGAAATTCAGGAAAGCCATTTAAGAGAAATCTCAACAGGAGACTCTCACACTGAACTTGTTTTGCATGCCCTGGAAGAAGAACGTAAGAAAAGGAATAAGAGGCATTCTACCGTTCTTTACAGTTTTCAAAGTACTGTACAAGTATGAACTAATTACTCATCAGAAATGTCCCTGTGAGGTAGATGAGTGTTATGAGAATGAGCAGCATTAATAACAGTTTTCTCTGCTTCTGCTGTCACATATTATTGCAGGTGAGCATTATACATCCCCCTCTATGCCCAATTCACAGAGGATATGGTCTGTTACTACACTCTCTTTGTGTCCTTTAATAGTGTTAGATGGAGTCCTGTTGTGAGAGACAGTGGATTGTAAAAGGAGGTGAAGAGTTTGTCCATTTCAGCAACTGTGGGGTTGTCAGAAAAAGGTATGTGTGTTAACAAGGTGTATTGGGGCATTGTTGAAAGAGGGCAGAGTTAAGTTTGCGTGGGCAACCTTGACTCTGTGTTTTCTGGTTTTCTCAAGTTTGAGTTTTGCTCAACTCAACATTCTGCGAGGGAACAACATACCACCAAGCAACCTTAACTCTGTATTAACATAGGTCTTTGCCACTGAATTGTAGTTTGTTTCATACAGACTCCGAAGCCTCTCTCTGTGCTACATTGCAGACGTGTGCTACATGTTTATGCTTTAAAGACTTTTAAAACATGTATTGCCTAAATATAAAATGGTTCAAAGTGTTAGAAAAATGTGGTTACAGAAAATATGTTGCTGTTTGTTATTTTACTCTGTGTTAGACCAGGCCTTGAAGTCTATGTACCGTAAAGGAGCAGAACAGTTTAAACTATATGGCTCACTGTTATTAGGCTACTGAATCAAGGTGCTCAACCATGCTAAACTATGTCTGAGACATTTTAGTTTGAGCCCTGGTTAATACAGACCCCCCTGACTGGGGGGGCTGCATATGGGATCTGCTGGGCCTGCCAGGGGGAGGGGAAGGAGAGGGGCTCCCTTCTCCCACTGTGCCTGCCTCCCAGCATGCTCAGCCCCTGTCCCTGGCAGCCAGGCCTGAGTGGGGAATGGAAGGGGTGGGATTAGCTGCTTGTCACCCTGGCCACTTCGGGTTGCTGTTGTGTGCAGCGCAGCAGCTGCCTGAGAGAGAGCCTGGCTGGGGAGGTAGCCTGCCCCTCCATTCCCTGATGAGTTGTGGCTGCCAGGCTGGCTTGGCTCTTGTCCTCGAAAAGTTAGGCCCAGGTGGGAAGCAGAGGGGGCAGGGTGGGCTGCCACCACAGACAGGCTCTCTGCGCTGCACACAAGAGCGACCCAGAGTGTCCAGCTTCAGCTGGTGTGAGAAGCGGCTCCATTCCACTCCCTGCCCAGGCCCGGCTGCCAGGGAAAGCAGTCAAGCATGCTGTTGGGGGGAGGCGCAGTGATATAAGGACAGAATCATCCCTTCCCCCACAAGTAACTCTAGTGGGTGGAGAGAGCTCAGTGGCCCGGGCTGAGTGCAGGGTGGGGAGGTTTCTGGGCAGAGTAGACATATGGAGTAGTCATATGTCCCGCCCCTTTAGATTGTGCCCCCCAGTATAGGAGGCATGAGTCATCTATGCTCCTGAGTCTGTCTCTGCTCTGTGTTACAGGTGTGTGCTATCTGAGATAATAAAGAATTCTGTGCCTTCAGAGGACAGAATCTGAGTTTTTGAAGTATCTTACAGCTCCTTGTCCATCTTCAGTTCCCTGTAGCCTCTGAAGGGCAAATCACAACTCTCCTTTCCAAGGAAGGATTTAAAGGTAAGTATTCTTATTCCAATTTTATAGATGTGAAAGAGGTCTTGGATAGGTTAAGTGACTTGGCCAAGATAATATAGTTAATCAGGGGCAGAGCTGGGAACACAGCCAAGATCACCTGACCTTCTGTCTGCTGGATCAAATGTCTCATGTCAATAGCTCTCAACCATTTCTCATACCATTACCCCATGTGACAACAGAGAAGAGTTTAAGGACCTCCCAGTTAGACATAAAGAAAGGGGAGAGTCATCATGTTTCCTCTTTGGGTGTTAAACCCCTAGTCAAGGACAGCTGTCTAATGTTAAATTTAGGACTTGAATACCAGAACCTGTCTCCACACCAGACTTGGTGAGTTGGTGTCATCTTTGTTCCTTGCGTCCAGGCATCTGATGCAGTGGGTATTCACCCACGAAAGCTTATGCTCCAGTACTTCTGTTAGTCTATAAGGTGCCACAGGACTCATTGTCACTTTTTACATATCCAGACTGACATAGCCACCCCTCTAATACTTTGTTCTTTTTGTATCTGAACTGTGTGAAATGGAAAGGAGCGTGTACCTCAGTAGGTGGGTGATTTGCGTTCACATCTTAAGCATTTTAGTCAGAGCCCCAAATCTAATCATGTTCCAGGTCATTGTGACAAATGTCAGTAGGTGATCAGCTTATTAATGGTTTGATCAAAGTATCAGTCTCCAGATTTTACTGAATGCTAGACAAGATTGTGGCCTTGATGATTGGGTTGGCTGAGTTGTTCTGTCCCCTTAAATGCTTGCTTTCCTTTGACTCAGTTTTATCAGTTTCTCTTTCCTGTCCTCACTCACTCATGCCCGTCACCCCAATCGGGGTATGGGCCACCAACAACAGATCTCCAGAGTCCTCTATCCTGGGCCATTCGTTCTAACTGGTTCCAGGTATAGCCCATTTTTTTGCTATTGGCCTGAAGGTCACGTTGCCAGGTGTTTCTTGGACGGCCTCTTTTCCGCTTGCCTTGGGGGTTCCACCGCAGTGCCTGTCTGGTGATGTTAGTTGGCTGCTTGTGCAGTGTATGTCCTATCCAACCCCACCTTCTCCTTCTGATTTCTTCCTCTGCTGGGAGTTGACAGGTCCTCTCCAAGAGGTGGATGTTACTGATGGTGTCTGGCCAGCAGATCTGGAGAATCCTTCTGAGGCAGCTATTTATGAAGGTCTGGATCTTCCTGATGGTTGTTTTGGTTGTCCTCCAGGTTTCAGCTCCATACAGTAGGACTGATTTCACATTGGAGTTGAACAGTCGAATTTTCATTGCCAAAGACAGCTCTCTAGAGCTCCAGATGTTCTTGAGCTGTAAGAAGGCTGCTCTTGCCTTTTATTTGTTTGTTGTTTTCCTGTGTATTAGTTCTTGAGCCACAGCATTTCTTGGTATGTCCCTTGAGGTTTCTTTGAGAAAAGCCTACAGCTTCGTACAATGTGCTGAAATAATCAACTTTTTAAAGATTACATGGGGGTTATGTTTTGTATTAATAGGATCAGAAGAAGCAATGTCCTAATGAATTAGAATTCATGTTTTATCTGCAAATATTGTGCACACTGAAAGCTCTCTAATAGCATGCTAAATTATAAAAACATTAATTAGGTCATTAGATAAAGGGACATTAATCCTTCAGGCATATGTAATGCACCCTTTCATGTCCCCTGTTTAATGGCTTTACATCTGTCCTGCATTTCCTTTTCTCAAAAAAGTACTGAATTCTTTAAATAGCTAATGCAGGTACTATACTGTATTTTTACTAGTAGTGCTTTACTGTAGGAGAATGATGTTTTAGTTCATTAGACGTCACTAGAAGAACCAGTTTCCAGGGCATGACAACCTTCCATTTGAAGGGCAAGAGGTCAACCCAACAAGGAGCAGTTTCAAAAGGTAATTTTCATACCAAAAGCAAGACGTGTGTCCCATGAGAGAGTGAGGGCGGAATGTCACAAAGAGAGAGTTCCTGTGCCATGTGACAAGGGATTAAAACATTCCAAAGTATGTGTGAATTGGGTGAATTGATGGCTCACCAGAACCCAGTTGGATGTTCTTAACTAATGCTAACTTTTCTTAAGCATAGGCAGGGTCACTAAGGAGTGAAAGTAATCATACAGCAGTTTGTGTTCTTCATTATTTGTGATCTCCAGATTAATTCATTAAACCCAGAGCAAACTAGAACACTAGTTGCAACAATATATCGTCATTTCCCCAAACAATTCTAGCCAACAGCAGTTCACATAGACTCCATCTTAGCACATGGTCACGCACGTTGTATTCATTAATGTTCTCTTTGCTGGACTGCAGTATTGTACAAGGCACATACGATGCATATAATAGATTTATCAGAGGATCCAATTAGGAACAGCAGACATGGATTGAATGAAGAATAGTTTAAAAAATGTGATGACTTCTTTTTGTATCTCTGGTGCTACTCTTCTTTGCACCCATTATCATTATTGGAAGGAGGGGGGAGAGATGGTTCTTCATTAATGCAGTTCAAAGCAATGCAGCCCATTCTCTGTCTGAGTTTATACAATCTGATTTAAAAAGAAAAATGATTGCAGATATTTCACCCTGGTCTTGGCCATACAGGGAGTACAAATCTAAGAGTGTCATGAGTTGAAGAAGCAGAGAACAATGTTATGGCACAAAGGTGTGTGAAACTCTGATGTAGATGGTATTGAACATCATAGAAAGAAGGATAATTTCCTAAATTTTGATTGCACAAAGAGTTCATCTTCTCAGGAATACCTACTTACCCTTTAACGAAGTATGAAAACTTTTGATGTAATATATATAACAGTTGTACAGTGTTTCAAGATGTGGTTAAAACAAAAAGGTCTGATTACAGATATTAATAAATGAGTGTTCACATCTATCTTGAGTGGATGAGTATACTACCATGTTTCCTAGTGAACATATTGTATTGCAATGGAACATCCTAACACTGTATCACTGAGGAACTTCCCTTCAGTAAAGGCTACTACAGCAATCCAAAAAACTGGATCAGGAAGTGTTTGTCGGAAAAATATGGGAAAGTAATCAACAGTTGCAATTCACTCTAAAAACATAGTAGACATTTATGTTGGATGCTGTACATAATATTCTAAAATGTCTGACAATTCATTTCGATTTAGTTAATATTCAGGAAGTCTGGGTACTCATGCCAAAGCTTATCTGAACAGATCCCCACTTCCTTGGTCTGTATTTTGGTCCAAAATCTCATGTGAACAGACTCTGGCATGAGTTTTTGTGTCATAACCTGTTTTGCCTCTGGTCTCTACTCTTCCAGTCAGCTGTTAACAGTCAGGAAGTGCCCTCTCCATCAGTCAGTTATTGCTGGAAGGAATCTTCCTTTTTTAGTCCAAACTCTAAATATTGCCTGGTAATATTCAGCAGACATCTATTGAGCTGTAACCTGCCAATGAACTTCTACTGGTATAATACATTAACAATTTCCCAGCAGATTTTAATTTACTGTAGCATTGCCTAGCCTAATCCACACACAGCACATTGTAATGCAAATGGAATGGTTAAATAGATCACACTTCTCTTCTCCATCTCAATTTTTGTCTAATGTATCATTACAGTTCACTCTATAAACTGTTGAAGCCATCTTCATTCAACTGTAAACTAAAGAGACTAGATGTCTATCGGCCTAAACCAAAACAGTTCTTGATTAATCACAACCTCTTGACCTAATGAGTGATAGCTGTGTTAAAAATGTTGTCATTATCTAAATGGAGTACTGAAAAGGCCTGGAGATCCTAAGCAAATTGACTCTCTTCTATTTATAAACAATACTGGAAGATGAACTCCTGGGTTTATGTTGGAAAAGGGACATCATTCATTTTTATCCAACATACCTGCTTTTAGTGATATTACCCACACATGTGGGTTTTAGAAAATGTTAACAACTGAAGTGGTTTATATGCTTTTAAGACTAATTTTAAGGTTTATGTGTACATTCATTACACTGGAGTTGGGTGCTCAATACCTGCCTAAAATACACTGTATTAATAGTGTGCACTAAAACCCTACTTAGGGCTTCATGTTGAATGCTAAACATCATTAGCACTAGATGTGAAATTCTGGATTTCCAGTATTTGTATACTTCTTATTTACGGTAGCTCAGTGCATTTCTCCTGCATGTAGCACATGCATCTCTCCATATGCATATGACTAAGTGATGAATCTTTAAAAGCCCTTTTTGAAGATATTACTGGTCTTTCGATTGATAATCTGGTCACATGCAAGTGAGAATGCTGTTGTAAAAACAATCAAATTATGTACAGATTTTCTCTTGTTGCTTTTCAAGTATTAGCTCTTCCTTTACCCCACGTATTTGTACATTTAGTTCCAATGAAGCCTTGGGGGCTAAAAGGCACATGTCTGTAATGCTTTACAATTTCTTTTCCCGTACAGATCTATATTTGTTATGGTATACTTCTCAATCTTCACAAGTATGGTAGTTCTTAATGGTATAAGAGAAAAAATACATGTACAATCAACTCTTGTGCATAGAACAGCAAAATGGCCACAGGTTTCTCTTTTAGAAAGTATTTACTATTTTATGTAACTAAATTATGTCCCATAGTAAAGGGGACTAAAAGCTCCACTGTATACATGTAAATTAGTGTTACTTACAAATTAAGAGTAGGCGAGAATAAAAGGGCGTTTATACATGAAAGGGCTGGAACTTGAGGCTCTAATTCACTCGTGCAGTCACGCAAATGAATGAACTGAAGTCAGTAAGGCCCTGAGCCTGCAAATACTTATATGTGATGGCTGCCATTCTGGCTGATACCAGGGATTGTACTGGGAACCTCCAGAGCTAAAGAGCAAAGGCTCCCTAGCTGGGACTGTAAACAACTTATATTGTCTGTGGATTTGGCACAGAGGGGGGGCACATAACATACACTCAACAGTGGGTCATGCACGTCATTTTTAAACATGGTTAGCAATGTGGTACAGTTGTATTGACTCCTTTGATTCTCAGATGCTTAAAGTTACGTGCATACGTATTTGCAGGATTGGGACCTTAGAGTGTGAATGTCTCAGAGCAGGGATCTTGGGCCTGATTCCCCCCTCTGACACATCCCTGTAAATCTGGAATAACTCAGGGGAGTAGCACTGGTGTAAAATCACTGTGAGAGGAGAATCAGGTCCCTTGCCAGGCACCCATGATGCTGGACACAAATGTGCTTGATTTTCCAGAAATTGAAATAGTAACAGTAGAGGGAACCCAGCTCAGACAAGTCAGCAGGACATACCTCTAAGCACTAATTCCAACTATTTTTAATAACAAATAAGTAGGGAACTCAGTTCAACACAGGCAGCATTAATTTGCAATCTATACAGTTAATTACCCAATCTGAAACAGACTTCGGCAATATTACAGAGGAAATCTGTACAGAATGACAAACTATTCTCAACTAGCATTTCCTCTAAGATCAAGGAAGCATGTCTTCATTTCCACTTCTTTTTTCTTGATCATACATGTTTGTGGCGGCCAATGCAAGGAAAATCCCTCTCTTTATACTCTTGAACCTTCTGTAATATCACTAGAGATACTGGGCAACTGCTAGATTTAACACATTTTTATCTGTACTGATCTTGCACAGAAAAACTTCAGTTTGCTGCAAGATTTTTATTTCTGAAGTACCTTAATCTGTTCCACCACGGTAATAGCATGCCCACATATCTTAGACCTCATGATACTAATCCCACATTCTGACACCATGAGATTACATTATGTTGTGTAATAATATATAACAGTGTAAAACAGCTAATTAACAAGCAAGTGCTTATTCAGAAATGGACTGAACCACTCTGACCTTGTGATAGCTATTACATTCCATGATCAATAAAGCAGCAAAAGAATATTGTTCCATATTTATAACTCTCTCCTTGGGATCAGATTTTGTGCTGCCCATCTCCCAACAAGACGTTAAGCCACCTTCGTACCTTGCAGATTCTGAACTGTTCCCAATAGTTGCTCTAAATTATGGCAGCCTTATTTGGCTGACTGTGAGCTGCTCTACAGTCCCAGATTGCCAGAGGGCAGAGTTCATTGTCAGTGCGGGGAGGGGAATGAAGTATCAAATATGCCAGCCCCATGCTGTCCTGCCCCCTTTACAGGCCCTGTATCCTGGTTGAGTAATGGGTCCAGAGTCTGGCCTAATGACTTCTGTATTACAGGCTCTGATTCTGTACCCAGAAAGGTACTTAAGCATGTCTCTAACTTTAAGCAATGTAATGGGAGGGAGTACTCAAATGCTTAATGTTCAGCACATGTTTAAATACCTTCCTAAATCAGGACCATAGCAGCAGCAATTCAGCTTTAGGGATTAACATTTTTTGTCCTCATTTTCAAAGGCAAAAATCCAGATTGTGCCTCTTGTCATTTTAGCCCTAGAGTACGAAATTTCATCAACAGAAAATGTTGGGTCAGTTACACTTGTCTGATTTTTCAGGACCAGTAAAAAAAAATTTTTTTTGTATTTTTTAATAGTATTGCAATACCAAACTAAGGCTGGATCAACAATTTGGATAAAATAATAAATAACTTGAACTGTTGCCCAAAACACCATCTGAATGAGTTCCAGTTTTAAAAAAAAATCTGAATGTGTTAGGTTTTTTGTAATGTTTTTGTTAGTTCTCTTGCTCCTCTGGTCTTCCTGCTTTCATTCAGGTACAGGATCAAAATAAAATAAAATAAATATCACACATGCGTGTCTGTGTGTGTGTGTTCACATGGTATTTCCTCCTCAGTCAAATCCTGAAAATAATAGGGATGTCATAGGAAAGCTGATTCAGTTGATTATTAGGCTGATTTCTCAACCGAGGAAAATTGGGAGGGACACGGCCTTACTGTCCATCTTTTTATTAGATTGACACCATACCTAGAAGGTAAAGTACTTGTGAATAGCAAGCTCTGTGATCACAGTACAGAGAAGGCACCTGTAACTATATTATGACTCATCAACTAGGCTCTCAGATAACTATCTCTGGCCCTGTTCTTGCAAGGATCTCTGTGCAGACAGATCTCTGCACTCATGTGGCATCCCAAAGGGCTTTCATGCAGCTCCTTACAGGATCAGGGCTGTAGCTGAAAAGAGTTTATACAGCCTTTCTTGGTTTATTTATTCTCTTTAAAGTAAAACAAGGGTGTGTGCTTGCGATCCTTGACCAAATAGAACAAAATTCCTCTGTTTAAGAGAGCAAGTCAATTTTTTTTTAAACTTTTTTCTTGAAATGCATGGGATGTCTGGATTGGGTACATGATAATTTAAAAGGGGTCTCATCATACCATTGATTTTTACTGTGAACGCCCCTTTGACTTTATTAAAGTTCGGGGGAACAAATGAGTGGATTTTAGGTTGCTGAGGTAAACAGGTAACATTTTATAATGTATTTTTAAAGTTTACCAACTAACTTGTACATTTTGAAAATAAATGAAATTACATTAGAAATGTGAATATCTGTCAGCTTTGGGATACTCACCAACTAGAAGTCAAGTTGTCCTAGTTTGTAAAGAAAATGTAGGGAGTTGCAAATGTCCCGTATGAATTTCAAGCAAGTTTTCATTGAAGCTTAACAATGATAGCTGAATACCAGTGTTGTTAGCTTTTTCACTGTTCTCGCAGCATGCAAGAAAGTAGAATAATAATCATATTATGATGATCTACACAGTCTATTCTGAATGGCATCACATTTTGCACTGTGAAGGGGTGGAGATAGGGTTGTGGGTGGAGTTTGGGAGAGTACCACCACTCTTTTTTTTTTTTATCTGACCCAGCCACTAATCTAAGAGTAAAGGGAGGGTACTCCCCTTGTACTACACTGATCCAGATGCCCCATACTTAACTTTTGGAGCTAGGGCTTCAGCACTAAAATATAGCAGAGTGGAAGTTGTTATTGATGTAACTTACCCTGGTATAAAACAGAAGTAAATCCACTGATATAAGTTAAATCAGAATCAAGTGTATATTTTCTTCATAGAGGTAGAGTTGGGATGATGTCTTAGCATTGTGATTCAGCTGGCAAAAGGGGGACATCAGGTGCAGACTGTGGGGGTGGGGAAGTAATCATGTTTTCTATTACCAATACATCTCTAATTTCAGGCTTTAATTTTTAGAAGTAAAATAATTTTGGCCTCACACACAGTATCTGTTTCTGGAACTTATTATCTACTTTGTTAAGTTCAGACAGCATTCAGATAAGGATAATTTAATTAGACATCTTTGTAATCATACATGCATACTTACTGCCACAGCAGGGGATCCCTTCTTCAAAACAAAACCCTTGACATTGCTTAGGGCAGCTTGTTTTTCCTGAAAAATTTCACATGGTGTGTGTGCACACGTCTGTGTATGTGTGTGTATTCACGTCTATCCTTTTTCATAGCGTTTAAAATGCTTTGGGCTCTCCCTTTGAAGATTTTCATGTTGTTTGGGAATGCCCCATCTGAAAAATTTCTTGTTTTTAGATAGTGTCTCCTGTGAAAAAATACTCACATAACTTACAGTGACATCCCACTTTGAAGGCATTCATATCATCAGGGGGTTGCTTTGGAACTAAGGAATGTCTTGAAGTTGGGAATGGGGTCCCCTGAGATTATACTACATAAATTCAAATGATGTCTCTTTGAAACTATTCACAAGACAGAGGTGTTCTAATTTGGATGGCTTTCCATGGCTCTTACCAATTCACGCTGCCTCTGCCGTCATATTTGAAGTCTGAAAACCCAAGCAGAAGAGCATATTTAGAATACTTCCATTCAAAATAGTTGAAGAAAATGTTTAGTGGGAAATTTTCAACAGGAACTAGATGCCTAATTCTCATTTGTGTTGGTCCTTAGTATGTCCTTATATGCTTTCATAATTGCAGCTTTTGGTAGTTTAGGTACATACAACAGATTCAAATTTTCTGCTTTTAGAACCAGATTGTCATGTTGTCTATTAATTGAATTAATTAAGAAAAATGAAAATTGAATGATCCAAATACCTCTGAACTTTGGGGAGCTTGCGAATTGAACCCAAAGCGAAATTCAACTTTTGCAATTAGACTCTGTCTTTAAAATGGGCAAAAATTACCACCTGAGATCCAAACTAATTAATCAATTACATGACTTTCAGCCAATTCAGGCTTCAGCCAACATCCAGTTAAAAAGCAAATATATTGCATAGTGGACTGCATAAAGGCAATTGTAAAGAAATGAAATAACTAATTCCTGAGAAAAGGGTTTACATAAGAGGCACAAGTAAAAATAATTTGATTTGGTCACAGTGTCCACAAGCTTTATCATTATATGTGCATCACACAAGTAACTAGCTTGTGGATGGGACAGTATGAATCTTTATGTGGCAAATACTGCCTATGTGGGTATTACAAATCACCAACGTTGGCAATAATTATGTTAAATAAGTGCAAATAAAATCTGAAAGAAAACCCCTTTGTGATAGCATATTCTGTTATATTCTTTCTTTCTCACTCACTCACATACAAACAAAACCTGTATGGGTATGTTCTACACCATTCTCATGAACTCAGTCATGGCAGACAGGATTATATTACATTCATTTTCATGGCTTCACTTGTTTAAAAATATATACAGAGAAGTAGAAACATATCCTTAAAACATACATATCCAAAATCACTATCAAAAGAGATGATGCCTCACCAAAGTTAGATCAAGAGACATATACATTTACAATTTACTAATTCACACTATTTACTGGGAGACCCTTTTGGAATTACTGTATTTTGTGAATTAGTAAGTAAGCAAACAAATATTTTGGAAGACCAAATATGATGTATTAGAAAACATATTCTGATCTTTTATTTCAGTTTAGTTGCAATTGTTTGTGCTGTTACTTCACAGTATACTGATAAATGTACTAAGCAACTTCCAAAAGTAATGGGGCAAAAATGAGAGGTGCTGCGCATCTGCAGGCTTCTGTAAAAGTGCAGGAGCTCAGGACTTCTCAAGATTTGACGAGATAGTTTAGTAATATGAGGCCTCCTTACAGCTCTTGGTTATTAAATATTTGCTTAGAGTTGAGGAGGGACTGCCTGTTGGTTTTGCAGATTAAAGTGTGCACCTTAATGGATTGTAGATAAGTGAGGTTCTACTGTGCTCAGATTAGCAGGACAAAGTTTATTAAAAACCATAATATTAGAAAGAAGGCACATCCAGAGTTTGGGAATGGAAAAGGAAACACAGAGATTCTGGCCTGTAACTCTAATTGCTACATATCTGGACAAAATTCCATATTATTAGATCCTGTGAGTGAAATTCTGGCCCCACTGAAATCAATGACAAGACTGATTTCAGTGAACCAAGATTTCACGCAGTGAGCCTAATTTTGTCCTCAGTTGAACCTTGGTCCTGCCCCTCTTTAAATCAATGGCAAAATTCCAGCTGGGTACAATTCTTGGCATAGATGAATAGAGCAGGGGGAGAGTGGCTCTAAGTCAACTTTCTGGTCTTCTGACCCTGGGCCAGCCTGAGGCCTTGCTTAAAACAGCCATAGGGTTGCTCTAAATTGTGGTAGTTGCAGCCAGTTGGTGTGGTAGTTGAGCACAACAGGCAGAGCAGTGAGCCCCTCTGTTCCTTGGCCTGCCCCCTCCCAGGCTCTTTCCACTCCCACAATGCCTCCTACAGGGAGAGGGGAAGCAGAGGGGTATAGCATTGCCTACACTGGCTTTGCATCACCTTGGGATTCCCCTGTGGTATGGGAATCCTCAGCTGCTACTTTAGTACTATTTTCCAGTAGCAGCACAAAGCAGTTGGAACCTGGGCTGAGCATTTGGCCTAGCAACATCACTGGTGTAGGATCAAGTCCTTACACCTGTATGACCTCATTAGTGTCAGTAGAATTTGCACATATCTAACTAAGAACAGAATTTTCATTCAGCAACTGACCTTGATGCAGTCTGCAATAAATTACACCATTATGGGTCAAACCTTGCTCATGTACTCATGAGCAGTAGTTGGCCCAGTGACCTCAGCACGTCTATGCACACAAATATGATGAGCAGCATTTAACCTGCAATCAGATGACACAGCATGGCAAGGATGATAGCAACGAGCAAGGGAAAGAAATAGGAGGCGTCAATAAGGTTCTTTGTTTGATATCATAAGGCAGCATGTAGGTTCCATTCTAATGTTATCTTTTTAATGTTGTGTTGCTAGTACTGCATCAACTGCAGAGCAACATTGTATCATGTCTCTGGCCTCTTTCACATTCTGCCACAAAACTAAGGTACTGACCCTGTAATGAAATGGTGACACACACACAGCATTGTATATCTGAGCAATTACAGTATAGCCTTCCTCAGATGTGTAAATAAGAGACAAAATGGGAGGCAAGTTGGTAAGCGCATAATTCCTTGAGAAAGGCATTGCCTGATTGATTTTCAAATGGCCTTTTTTGTCTCTTGCAGCCCTTCATGCTAAGGAAGTTGACTTCCGTCACTAGTCTCCTGGAGTGTCTGTGTTTTGAGACCATTAGACTTATTGGGAGTCCACGACTGTGCTTTTTAACAGTGGATGCCTAAGCCTTTGCAGTAATAGCCCTGAGAGTGGGGTGCACACTTACCGTATACACCCACTTCAGTCTGTCCCACTACATTTTGTAATAGATAACTGAAAACTCTACTCACTGAGAGGTATATTCTGTTCTAGTCACTCTCGGCCCCTGTCTAGACATCGACATTCCATTGCTTGGCTTTTTAATATGTTGTCTGGTTTTACACAACCTACAATTATGGGGTTTTGTACCTATATTTTGCTCCAACTGGTTCTAAAACATCCTGATCATCTCAGCAAGGTTTCTATTTAACATTAATCTGTAATTTTTTTAAACATTTATCACCATGTTGTATCTAGGTACTGATACTATGAACATTTCATACTACTACAGCTTCGTTGTGTGGGCCTTCTGGCCCAAAATCTGACAGGTGTTGAGCTCCCACTATTCCCAGCGGTTTTAAGATCTTAGTTTTTACATGTATCTTTCACTACGTAGAAGCAACATATCTACATATTTCTTCCTAAAAACAAGATGAAGTTAAGAATATTCATTTTTAAAAGAGACCTAATAAAACAGAGTCTCTTCTACAAACAATTTGAACTGTTCGTCAAGGGCTGTGGTAAATTCTCCATCACTTGGAGTCTTTAAATCTAGATTGGATGTATTTCTAAAAGATAAGCTTCAGTTCAATCACAAGTTATTGGACTAAATCAGGGATTGGCAACCTTTGGCACGTGGCCCATTAGGGAAATCTGCTGGTGGGTAGGCTGGGACGGTTTGTTTACCTGCAGCCTCCACAGGTTTGGCCGATTGCAGCTTCCACTGGCTGCAGTTCACTGTTCCAGGCCAATGGGGGCTGCAGGAAGCAGCGGCTAGGTCATCCCTCGGCCTGCACCTGACAGGCCACATGCCAAAGGTTGCCAATCCCTGGGCTAGATGTAGGAATGACTGAGTGAGGTTCCATGGCATGTGTTATACAGGCGGTCAGACTAGATGAGCATAATGGCCCCTTCTGACATGAAAATCTACAAATTTATGTACATTTGTAGTTAAGACACATTATCATAAAAAGCTGGCCAGAGTCAATCATAAACTAAGGAGATGAACAAGGTTTTAAGGTGAATTAAAGGACGTAGTGGTTTGGAGAGGAGAGGGGAAAAGTTCCAGATAGATAATGATAGTGATAATGGAGAAGGATATACTGTCCAACTATGGAGCTGTGTGTAGAAGGTCTAAGAGGTAATGTGTACAAGTTTTGAATTGGATTTTTAGATGGAAAGGAAGTCATTGAAGGTGACGAAGAATGACAATTCTAGTTTCTTCCTTCCTGGAAGAAGAGAGTAGGTGCCCTTATCCATTCACATCTCTATTCTCCCACTGAAATTTAGAAAATAAAGATTTAGGAGAAAGAAGAAATTGCAGTTGTGGTGAAACAGTAATTAAAAGCAAGAATAAGAGGCTGGATCACCTTTGCATCAACCACTTTTAAACTGATATAACTCTGTTATGTGTAGAAAGACTAGTAAATATGGCAGGTGACCAGCTTGGCTTAACAGTGAAATCCTTGCTGATCTTAAACACAAAAAAGAAGCTTACAAGAAGTGGAAGCTTGGACAGATGACCAGGAAGGAGCATAAAAATATTGCTTAGGCATGCAGGAGTGAAATCAGGAAGGCCAAATCACAACTGGAATTGCAGCTATCAAGATATGTTAAGAGTAACAAGAAGGGTTTCTTCAGGTATGTTAGCAACAAGAAGAAATTCAAGGAAAGTGTGGGCCCCTTACTGAATGAAGGAAGCAACCTAGTGATAGAGGATGTGGAGAGAGCTAGTGTACTCAATGCTTTTTTTGGCTCTGTCTTCATGAACAAGGTCAGCTCCCAGACTGCTGCACTGGGCAGCACAGCATGGGTAGGACGTGACCGGTCCTCTGTGGAGAAAGAAGCGGTTCAGGACTATTTAGAAAAGCTGGACGAGCACAAGTCCATGGGGCCAGATGTGCTACATCTGAGGGTGCTAAAGGAGTTGGCGGATGTGATTGCAGAGCCATTGGCCATTATCTTTGAAAACTCATGGGGATCGGGGGAGGTCCTGGATGACTGGAAGAAGGCTAACGTAGTGCCCATCTTTAAAAAAGGGAAGAAGGCGGATCTGGGGAACTACAGGCCAGTCAGCCTCACCTCAGTCCCTGGAAAACTCATGGAACAGGTCCTCAAGGAATGAATTCTGAAGCACTTAGAGGAGAGGAAAGTGATCAGGAATAGTCAGCAGGGATTCACCAAGGGCAAGTCATGCCTGACTAACCTAATTGCCTTCTGTGAGAAGATAACTGGGTCTGTGGATGAGGGGAAATCAGTGGACATGTTATTCCTTGACTTTAGCAAAGCTTTTGATACTGTCTCCCACAGTATTCTTGCCAGCAAGTTAAAGAAGTATGGGCTGGATAAATGGACTATGAGGTGGATAAAAAGCTGGCTAGATTGTCAGGCTCAACAGGTAGTGATCAATGGTTCCATGTCTAGTTGGCAGTTGATATCAAGCAGAGTGCCCCAAGTTTCGGTCCTGGGGCCAGTTTTGTTCATTATCTTCATTAATGATCTGGAGGATAGTGTGGACTGCATCCTCAGCAAGTTTGCAGATGACACTAAACTGGGAGGAGCGGTAGATACGCTGGAGGGTACAGACAAGATACAAAGGTACCTAGGCAAATTAGAGGATTGGGCCAAAAGAAATATGATGAGGTTCAACAAAGACAAGTGCAGAGTCCTGCACTTAGGACGGAAGAATCCCATGCACTGCTACAGACTAGGGACTGAGTAGCTAGGCAGCAGTTCTGCAGAGAAGGACCTAGGGGTTACAGTGGACGAGAAGCTGGGTATGAGTCAACAGTGTGCCCTTGTTACCAAGAAGACTAACGGCATTTTGGGCTGTATAAGAAGGGGTATTGCCAGCAGATCGAGGGACGTGATCATTCCCCTCTATTCAGCATTGGTGAGACCTCATCTGGAGTACTGTCTCCAGTTTTGGGCCCCACACTACAAGAAGGATGTGGAAAAATTGGAAAAAGTCCAGTGGAGGGCAACAAAAATGATTAGGGGGCTGGAGCACAGGACTTATGAGGAGAGGCTGAGGGAACTGGGATTGTTTAGTCTGCAGAAGAGAAGAATGAGGGGGGATTTGATAGCTGCTTTCAACTACCTGAAAAGGGGGTTCCAAAGAGGATGGATCTAGGCTGTTCTCAGTGGTAGCAGATGACAGAACAAGGAGTAATGGTCTCAAGTTGCAATGGGGGAGGTTTAGGTTGAATATTAAGAAAAACTTTTTCAATAGGAGGGTGATGAAGCACTGGAATGGGTTAGCTAGGGAGGTGGTGGAATCTCCTTCCTTAGAGGTTTTTAAGGCCCGACTTGACAAAGCCCTGGCTGGGATGATTTAGTTGAGGACTGGTCCTGCTTTGAGCAGGGGGTTGGACTAGATGACCTCCTGAGGCCCCTTCCAACCCTGATATTCTATGAGTCTATGATTCTATGTTGATCTCACTGGAGTTATATATGTGTAAAACTAGATTCCAGAGCACACAGTGGCAGAATGCAGAGGATTGCATTAGTCTTATGGATAATACAGTGTAAAATTCTCAAGTGGTTGCTACAGATTCCAGAAGGCAATTAAATTTTGGAACAGAATAACAAAGCTACAGGTTGTTCATTTGAAACCAACATTTAATGGAAAGATTTAAATGGAAACTTGATTTTCTATTAAAGTAAGTATGAATTCTGGCAGCAATCATAGCAGAGCCTTATTCTCAGCTAGTGTAAACTGGCAAAGCTCCACTGCAACCAATAGAGCTACACCAGTTCACACTGGCTGAGCATCTGACCCATTATAATTGATAAATAAAATAACCAGCTTCCCAGGCCAAAGATTCCAGTATTACAGAAGTGGTTGGCAGACTTGTGGACAAGAAAAAGGAGGAAGACAAAATGCAATTTGCAAGAAACAGTTACTTCAAAATTCAGTCCTTGGGAGCAAAGCTGATTTTTGCTTTCAAGAGTAGGCCATAGGCATAGGAAAAAGAAGACTCTTCTTTTGAACTTCTTCCTGACTTGTGTTCAGTCTCTTTCCTCAAAGAAAAAGCTAATGAGCACAAAATTTAATAAACTCTGCTCTGTTCTGGTTCTTTCCATATCCCATCATGATGATATCAGATTGCCCTCTAGTCGCTAAGCAACATGACTAGCATCTGTTCTGTGTGGTTCTTGCCTTCTGTTTTTCTCTCCACTTGAGGAAAATTATCTGTAGATTTTTTTAGGGATTTCTTTTAATTTTTTGTTATGTGCTTTTATTAGAGAAAGCAAGAGGAATTCCTTTCATCTTGTGCTTGGAATAGAAGTTGATGAGGTTTGTGGTGTTTCTTAGCCCTTGAAGTTCATTCCACAGCCTTGGACCAGACCCCAAGAAAGTTCTTGAAACTTTAAGGGGGAGCGGGGTAGTGAAGAAGTAGGGCTTGTCTTCAAGCACAGCCCTACAGCTGCACCACTGTAGCTTTTTAGTGTAGACGCTACTACACCAATGCGAGAGCTTCTTCCTTAGGCATAGTTAATCCACCTCCCCAAGAGGTGGTAGCTGTATCGATGAAAGAAGCTTTCCTGTCAATGTAGCACTGTCTACATGGGGGGTTATATCAGTATAACTGCGTCTCTGAGGCACATGGATTTTTCACACCCCTGAGCAATGTAGTTATATCGATATAGGTCTTTAGTGTAGACCTGGCTGAAGAAATGAAGATTCCAGTACTCAAGGTGCACAAGCACCAGCTCAAAAGAGAGATATAAGAGAGTGTCAGGGTGAA
Organism: Gopherus evgoodei; assembly: GCF_007399415.2. Classification (NCBI taxonomy): domain Eukaryota; kingdom Metazoa; phylum Chordata; order Testudines; family Testudinidae; genus Gopherus; species Gopherus evgoodei. Next base: position 188,102,531 of record NC_044324.1, on the reverse strand, counting down.
TGAACATTTCAGTACTCAATGAATAAAGAGCCAGATTCTGCCAATTCTACTCACCTTTGTAGAACCTCACCTCACTCTATGAAACTAGTGGAACTGCTTGAGAAGTAAGGTGGTACTCAGCATGAGTAAAGGTTACAAAATTAGGCCCTAAGCACATTACAGTAAATGAGCTGTTTATTACAAAAGTAGAATGTCTTATTTTTATTAATTCTTCTAACAGTTTTTCCTGTTATTTCTCCTGATTCTTCCTGCAGATTTCCTGTAAAGTTTATACTTTAGGTCAAGGCAAAAAGTTCTCAGACTGAGATTAGGCACATTTCACGTGTTAAACTTAAGTAGTAGGGCAGAGACCAAAGATAGAGAATTCTAGGAGACTGGGGGCTGTGCTCCTTCAAAAAAGATCTAGGATATTTCATTAATGTTGTTGTAGTTATTGCTTAAGAAGCTTTTTGTTAAATGATTGCAGTGTAATGTGAAAATAAACTAGGCAGGTAGGACTATCTTGAAATCCCATGCACATGTATGTTGTTTCTGTAGGATATGAAAGCCTGTGAGATAAATCATAAAAGGCAAGCCAGACATGAGGATGATCATGCTGCAGTTTCTCCTGTGGAATGCTCCCGGCCAAGGCCATCAAGGATTTTTTCTCCCTCTGGCTGGTGCAGGAAACCTGTACAAAAGGAACCGGTAGGTGGACCCAAGGGAAAGGCAACTGATGGTATTGTGATTGATACCAGTTGAGACCACTCTTTCTCCCCTAGTGGCATTAGGGGGCTGGGAATGTTAACTAATGACTAATTTATTCCCTTAGTTGCATCAAGGATACTGGATATAGGCAACTGGTGGTTCACTTCCCCTTCAGTGACATTCATATACTGCTATCGTCAGGGTGTTTCACGGAGAGTAGGACTCAAGAACTTCTCTTAATAAACTTTACCAGAATAAAGGAATAAAACTACAGTTTCATTCCAGCATAATCCATACCCTACCAAAGCTAGTTGTCCATGACATTTTCTCAAAGTGGAACTTTTCATATCAAATATGTGAAAGCATGGGAGATTATCTCTTTCAGCAAGAAGATTATCTCTGACAGCAAGATGTACAGAATTTGCATTATATGTGTAACCCAAGTGACACTGGAAGCAACAACGGCCAGGTTCAAAAAGCTAGAGAATCTCTTTTAAAACTAACAACCAACTCCAGCTCAAGCCCCAGCTCAGAATTTCTGGGATCACTACATACCTTAACAAGCATTATTTCACCTGTGTATGAAGCAACGCAAACTTTATTAGGGGATAGGGGAACACAGAATCATCATCAGGAAAACACAGCAATAATATATCTATATGAATGATAAGGAAAATAACCCCACACAATAACTTTGATAGAAGGCTGTTATCTTGGTTCCTCACTTCACTGTGTGAATGTCCCATAGCTAAATGCCCTTGTACCACATCGCTTCAGCATTTGCTAAGCTACATTCACAGTTTGGTGTCAGTGGATAGTATAGTCCCATAGTGCTGAGATACACTCAGGCAGGCTTGTCTCCAGCCCCTTGGGAAGTGCTGCCTGATCCTGGCCAGCAGCTCTGTCACTGAACCCAGTTGTAGTGATTTCAACTTTAGTTAATGGCTGGAGGGCTCTCACCAGAGTGTCCTCTTTCTGCTGCTTCCCTCATCAGTGAAGAGCCCTCTCTGCACTACCTCATCAAGGAGTCACCTCTGTATTATCTCCATCTGAAGGTCTGCCTCTGCATCATTTCTCATCAGAACAGACTCTTCAGTGGAGAAGAATCAGTATCATAAGGACCCTTAAACCCACTCCTTGCCACAAGAGAGGAGCCCCTTTTCTCTCTCTCCATTGTGAATTCAGTTCCACAACCCAACCAATTCTAAATTTGTGACCAATTATGGTGGCTCCCAACGTGTCACTGTGGGAATTCTGTGTAGAAAGGTAATGTAAAAGCAGTTCTCTCTGTAGCCATACTGTTCTCTATTCGCCAATAGATGGGGCGAGAGCTTCTGTCCATTTGGAGTTATGGATAAACTACTCATTGAGATGAAGCAGCTCTGTAACCATTTTCCCCTGTTCTCTGACAGATGGGAGAAGAGAGCGCCTTCTCTTCTACAGCTTCAAGCCACAGGGCTTACATTTGTGTAGGTCGAGTGTTGTTATTTTTATTTATTGAATTGTTATTTATTTGAACTGTGGTAGAGCCTAGGAGTCCCAGCCATAGACCAGGACTAGGTGCTGGTGCTTTAATGCACAGTGTTTTGAAATCTCCAGTGCCTCAGAGGAAAACTTATGAAATGTTATATTTAGTAGTTTAGGATGATGGAATAATTCCTTGAAATATTTACATCAAAATCAAGGTAAATACTAGTGTGGGTCATATTTGCAGTTACCAATTTACCATAAGATAGTTCCATATAAACTTTTATGGCTAGTATATCTGAAAAATAAGTTTTTGTTATAGCCTGATGTCAATCAAGAGATTAGTCTAAACAAACCAGTGATGACATGTAACTTTATTTTATGTACCTCCATTAAACAGTAGTTATTCATTTTAGGCTGAAGAAGACAATATACATTTTCTTCAGGTTTGCATTACTGCAAACACAGAATCTGATACATAAAAAATATAAAATTTGCAGATTGGTCACAAACTACTGCCAAATTGCAATCAAGCAGTCAAAAGAACATGACATACCCAGTTGGGCATATGTAATGACAGACAAAGGAATGTTTCCATGCACAGAAATACGCTTCATCTGTGATAATACTAGAGTTGTGCAAACTGTGTTGTGTTCAGCTTGCAAAGGGAGTCAGGAACAGAATCCTTTGGTTTGGTTCTGACAGGGCTAGAAAGTGAACCAACCGCTGGGGGTTTCTTGGAAGTTTAACTCTGATTTCCCTCACCAGCTGGCTTCTCCTAAAAACCCCAAGACATCCCTGTCCCCCAACAACCCCTGGAATCAGGGCCAGCTTTAGGCCAATTCCACAGAATTGGGCCCTGTGCCTAAGATACCTATCTCCTAGAACTGGAAGGGACCTTGAAAGGTCATTGAGTCCAGCCCCCTGCTTTCACTAGGAGGACCAAGTACTGGTTTTTGCCCCAGAACCCTAAGTGGCCCCCTGAAGGGCTGAACTCACAACAGTGGGTTTAGCAGCCCAATGCTCAAATCACTGAGCTATCCCTCCTCCTATGAGTTGTCATTTATTTTATTATGCAAGTTTTCAAATCTCTGTCTGCTTTCTGGTACAGAATAAGCTGTGCATTTGTTTGTAAAATGAATGCTTACCATATAGTGATGTAGACACAAAATGTGTCCCAAAGAGCACATTTTCTAACCTAGCCCCTGGAACAGCTTGCAAAATTGCATACACACAATTGTGAGCATTCTTTATTTGCTTTTGCCTACATAAATGGACACTTGGCATGCACTATGGGAACAATTAGATGTGCAATAACCTGGTGTGCATTTACAAACACAAATGGCTATTTTTGTGCAACTGGGTTGCTTGTGCAAAGAGTTTTAGTGAGCTCTCAGAAAAAGTTTAAAGGCCTATAAAAAATAGCTGGCATATAAAACGCAGAGAAATGTTTTGTACAGTACTGCACTCTTTGGAGACAACTATAGTAATGTAATGTATTAGAACATCAGTAATGTATGCAATTAAAATATGTTCACTATTTGGAATTAATGCAGCCTTAGGCATATTTGGTTAGCAAATAGAGATCTGTATAGATTTTAAATTAATCACCACAGAATTATGATGTAATATAAACACGTAGAATGAGTCATGTATTACAAAAATGTGATTGAATACATTGGGATCTTAAAGCATTTATCAAGTTTATTTTAATTAAAATATTAATTTTTCATCTGTTGGTCTCAAAGAATGCTATGGATATTAAATAATTAACCCTTGTTGGTATCCTTGTGAATTAACTTTTTATTAATGATAAAACTGATTAATAATAACTTTTTATTAATGATATTTAGCTTTTTTAAATCATTTTTCATCCATTGTTTTCAAAGCATCACACAATAGAGAATAAGTAGTATTATCTCCATTTTACAGATAGTGAAACTAAGGTACAGAATGGTAAAGTGACCTGCCTAAAGTTTATAACCCATCCAGAGTTGGACACAGAGCCCAGGTCTCCTGACTCCTAATTCAGTATCCTACTCACAGAACCCCTATGCCGCTTTTGTAAAGGGTTAAATAGAGGCACAAGTGGGTTAAAGAACTGAGCTGCCAGCCTTTCGAGAGTGTTGGTTTTGAGTTCTAAATGCAGAATGACTCCAGGCTTCTCAGTGATATGCCCAAGATCATGCAGAGAGTCAATGGCAGCAATGAGAATAGGACCCTAATGTCTTGAAACCCAGTCCTCTACACTAAGCAAATAATACATGGGACAAAGCTGAGGCATACTGTATTTTTATAAAGAGAATATAAGCTGTTTTAGTTACTACACGCTTTCCAATGATTTTTAGAAATACCAGTATGGAAAGAACAACAGGTTTAGGGAATCCAAGGATTGTGTGAGGCCAGCAGCCATAGTGACAGTCACCAAAGCTAGCGGGGGAAGAGGTCAGAGGCCATACAATTGCCTTCCTCTGCATCAGCCTGAGGCACGATGTTTTTCAGAACCCCAATAGGGTGGGACAGTTAAAGCCTTCACTGAGCCAGGCATGAGACATGTCTTTCATATTAGAAAAGTAAATTTGGCCTGCAAAGGGCACAGGATCTTTCTTTCAGACATGTACAGTTGCAGAGATTAACAACACTTACACAGACATTGTAAAAGCTCTAATATGCACATGGAATAATATTAACAAACAAAGAGAAGCCAGCAAATGGTCGATAACTGCAAAAAATAAAGTGGGGGAGAAATCAAGAACAGGGTAAACAGTGACCATGACAGAGAGTAATCTCATCTAAATTAGTCCCACTTCACCTTCCTTTCTGACTTTTTGTGACCATATTAAAAGATGCCAATAGTTCTGTCTCTGAGACTTTAAAAATTACCGAGTTTGAATCCCATCAGTAGAACAGAGACAGTGTTTTTGCAGGTCCCAAATCTGGTGCCCATAGCTCATTTGTGTAGTACCTTACTCCGTGAGTAATCCTAGTGCCTTCAATGGAATTGCTCATGGAGTCAGGTGCTGCTCCAAAAGCATGATCCTGTTCCCTTTGAACATAAGGACAAAGCTCCCATTGGCTACAGTGCTACTGAAATGAGTAAGAATGGCAGATTTGGGTCTATGACAGGCACGGTTCAGACACTCCAAAGGGAGAACAGGGGGTCTGCATCCCAAAGAGTAAGCAATATACAATGTTGTTATGTATAAAAATATGTCAAATATAGTCTTTTATGTAAGCGTGTAATATTCTGAACTTAATATCATTAGAAGATAAGTGTACATGTTATGGTTCTGAATACATCCATGTACATATGTATAGAACATCTAATTGGAGGGCCGTCCATGAAACATTGGATCTCTTCTAGGACAGAGGGCGTGCTGGGAAACTGTTCAGCAGGGCTGGCTCTACCAAAAGTAATCCAAACTGCTGAAGCAAAAAAAAAAAAAAAGCCACCTGGACTGTGCCTCCCCAAGAATGGACGGAATGCCACCCCTTAGCATGTGCTACCCCAGGCATGTGCTTCGTCTCCTGGTGTCTGGAGTCAACCCTGCTGTTCAGAGGGAATTGGTAACTTGTTTTAGAAAGGGAAATTTAGCTAATATAGAAGTGTAAAGCCTGAGATTGCATCTTTATTTTCTGTATGTGTTTGCTTTTCCAAACTATTTCATCCTTGAATCTATGATTTTTCTATTTAAAGAACTTTTTGTTTGCTTTTACCCCAGGCAGGTCTCCATTGTGCAAACTTAGTGGAGTGTGTGTGTCAAAGTGAACTGATAACTGGGGTCAGGTTTCACTCCTTTTAGGGGTGATGAACCAGAGAGGAAAAGTCTGAGTGTCTGGTAGTTAAGAACTTGGGGAGATGGATATGGGGGTACTTGGGACTGGAAGGGTTGTTGAGGTCACAGTGCAGGAAGAAACTAGGCTGGTGGAAGCTTGGGCAAGGCCTGATGCTTGTAGCCAGGCAACTGATGTCAAAGCTTTGAGCCATAGCATTAAGGTACCCAAAGTTACGAAGCAGCCAGTGATAGAACCCCATACTTCTTTGGGTGATCCACGAAAACATCACAGGCCCTTTGAAATCACCAGTGTAGTAACAAAAGTATGGTCTGTAGCCCCTGGATTTTGATCCTAAAAAGCGCTGAGTGCCTTCAACTCCTTAGTTCTTTACAGGATCAGACCTCGGCTCCTTCTAAGGGATATTCATTCTAGTATAATAAGTAAGAGCACAGTGTTCCTTAAATGTCATAATGTCATATTACATTTAATCAGTCTTAATGAAAGTAAAGAAGGTTTAAAGAATTGTTGTGGACAGTGCTTGTTTATGAGAGTTGTAGCTTTCATTAGATTACCTGAGATGGATAGAATAAAATGTTTCAGTATTTGATACACTGATTTTACTAGTTGCAAACCTGGTTCTTTCAGACCCAGAATAAAGGTTTCTGATCATCAGGATAAAAAACTAACTGAAATTCTAGATGCCAACCTTTTCATATTGGAATCCAAGCAGCTCCCCAGCCAAGTTGTATGATTCTGTATGGGAAATAATTTTAAAGTCATAGACGACATTTAAAAGGATGTAACAGTGAAAATCTAATCCATGAGAGTCAGAGAATACTATGATTCAGTGCACTGGCCTTTCAATGTTGGAGACTAGAGTTCAAATGCTAATTTAGACCACCAATGAAAATGTATGTGGTCGTCTCATTCTCATCAAACTAATGAAAAATGGCCAAGAAAAAACCCTGGCTCACAGTCATACAGAAGAAAAAGTAGAACAGTGTTAAAAAGGTAAAATAATGAGGGACAGGATGGCTCACAAAATGGTAATGAGGTATAATGCTTTTTCACTTCTAGACTGCCATTTCATATACCATTGAAGTCAAATTAGTTTGGTAGTCTCAATACAGTTTCCTTGTAAACAAGGGTCTGTATTACAAAAAACACCACAACAATTTGCCTTGCCTGGCCACTTTGCTGGTAGTTTGAATGGGACATAGAAAACAGAAATGTCATCTCACCCCTAGAGATAGCCAACTGCTGTTCACAGCTTTTGAGCATAAATCCCGAGTAACTGAATCGACTTTGTTGAAGTTGCGCCTGATTTACAGCTGTGAAACTTAGGGCAGCATTTGGCCCATTTCCTCCAAAGCAGGGTTAAAGTTTATTGGTACAGTAGCCCGCGGAAGCATGTATTGCTATTGTTCATGCCATACCTGTTCTGAGGCTAGAGAGGACATCCTACCTCAGTCTCACTTCATGGCAGCCACACAGACAAAAGCAACACACAAAAATTTAACACATTAGGTTTAGGACCTAGGGCCCTGGTTGTCCTGTTGCTTGCAATCCTTAGGGTAAAAAATAAGAATGATTTGAAGCCAAGCTCTTATATGAGGCCATTTTTCTAAATTACTTTCCTAAGATACTGACATACACTAGCAGCAAGTGGGATATTTTTAGTCCCTGTCCACAGTATGGTTGCGGAATCTCAGACTTAAAGAGAATTAGAGAATTAAAGAGAAGACCTGCATGTCTAACATTAAAGGAAGGACTGTTAGTATAATACTAACAGACCCCTGTTGTCATTGGGCAAGATTAAACCTGGGACTTCTGGAGCGAAATGCGTGAGACTCTACTGCATGCCTACATGCCTCTACTGCATGATCTGAGCCAGGTGTCGGCAACCTTTCAGAAGTGGTGTGCCAAGTCTTCATTTATTCACTCTAATTTAAGGTTTCAGGTGCCAGTAATACATTTTAACATTTTTAGAAGGTCTCTTTCTATAAGTCTATAATATATAACTAAACTATTGTTTTATGTAAAGTAAATAAGGTTTTTAAAACCTTTAAGAAGCTTCATTTAAAATTAAATTAAAATGCAGAGCTCCCCGGACCAGTGGCCAGGACCCGAGCAGTGTGAGTGCCACTGAAAATCAGTTGCGTGCCGCCTTTGGCACGCGTGCCATAGATTGCCTACCCCAATCTGAGCCAATGCTGTAGCTGACTCATCAATCTCTAGATGGTATAGGTGCCGCTAGAGGGTGACAGAGCACCACACTAAGCAGGCATGGATTACATTAATATAATGAAAAACAACTGCTCAAAAATAATTTATCCATGTGAAAGTATAGCCCTGAGAATGTTGCCAAACCAGTCAGACCCATCTTATTCAAGTACTGCTCACATATGTTAAAGTTGCCTGCGGGAAGCTTGAATTTACATATTGAATTTTCACAATTTAAAAAAAGTTTGAAGAAAAATAAAAGGATAATTTGTTCATTTAAAAAAAATCCCAGCAACTGGTTATAATACCCCAGCAAGGACCATCTTTTACATTGTAATTATACAGTGTTTAGAATAACAACCCCCCAAGCATACAGATACCTTTAGCAATATTACCTCAGAAAGCCTCTGTTGCAATTCTGGTTGAGTCTTTGGTGTCCGTGGTGTGAATTCTTGTAGCAGGGAGACTTTGTTTAATGCATCTTACAAGTGGGAGAGTGTTCCACAGAATCGATAGTGTTCTACTAGGTTATAGTCCAAAGAAGAAAATTGACTGAAGGAAGGCCTCATTGATAACACAGTTACTATTAGCAGCCATATGTGTGATAGTTCATTTCTGGAAAAGGACAGATTCCCCCAACATTAATAAATGGAAAAATAAAATATGGGCAATCCTTTCAACGAAAAAATGACAGACATTAGGCTCAAATAGATTTTGTGGTATATTGTAATATATGACTGCTGTTTTTGAGAAAACACAAATAAGTCTTTAAGGTAACAAATATAGGTTAGAAATAAGATATATTTATATTTTTGAAAGTTCATGTATGTTAATAATGATAAAATAAATTTAATACTAACAATCAAAAAATAGGGGGGAAATTTTACCTTGGCCCAAGTGGCACTTACTTTTGTCAATTGTTTCTCCAGCCTGATCTACAAGGGATTTTTATGTTCAGGAGGAGGTAAACCAGGCCCCCATACAAAGAAATGTTTTCATTCGTTAGATGTCAAGGAAGGCTTAAATTCCATTTGGATGGGAAAAAATTCTTTAGGCAAATTAAAGCTCTGCTTTTTTGTTATACAGGTTCCATTCAGGGCAAGAAAGAATGAAAGGCTACCCATTCACTCTCATTAAGAGACTGTTTAGGGCAGGCCTATGGGAGTGCTGCAGAATAGTTACATGCACACATTAAGGGTCACTTATTAGACAGAGCCATGATTGAGTTCAGAGATTCCCAAACTGTGGCCAGTAGATCAGCAGTGGTCCCAAAAGCACTTGCTAATCACCAGCACATGATCATATGATGTTCTTCTCCTTATTTCCAGTTGCTAAATTGCATTAAAAGAAGAAGAAAAATAGTTGTGCTTTCCTGATGTTACTTATAATGTAAGCATTTGCAGTAGTTGCCAGGGGGATGTCAAGTGACTATGGATGGGAAGGAAGGTGGTTTATGCAATTATGAATTGAAGGGTAGGTGTTCCATATGCATATCTAGTTTTGAGATATTGGCCGCTATGGAAATATTTGAGAACTCTCATTTAGTGCTTTGAACACAAGACTAGGAAGCAGGAATACTAGAGTTTTGACATTGTCTGTGAGAATGACTCCCTCTGTGGCTTTGGACATGTCACTTTACTTCAGTTTCCTCATCTTTAAAATGGGAATAATCCTATATGCCTACTTCACAGGAATTACTGAGGATTAATTAATATGTGTAAAATACATTGAAGATAGATTGCTTTGTCCTCTGGAAGTGTTGTATATTATTATTCATCAAGGGGAATAGTTGCCTTATAGGCAGAGGTTGCATCAGGGCCAGTGCAAGGATGTTTCGCGCCCTGGGCAAAGTTTCAACCTAGCGCCCTCCCCCGTCCCTGAGGCACCCCCCCATGACAGCTCCCCACCCCCCTCTGCCCTGAGGCACCCCCTGTGCCCCAGCTCACCCCTGTTCCGCCTCCACCCCGAGCACACCGTTGCTGCTTCACTTCTCCCGCCTCCCAGGCTTCTGGCACCTAAACTGATTGGCGCCGCAAGCCTGGGAGGCGGGAGAAGTGAAGTGGCGATGGTGTGCTCTGGGAGGAGGCGGAGCAGGGGTGAGCTGGGGCAGGGAGGTCCCCTGTGTGCCACCTCCCCCTTACTTGCTGCAGGTGGCCCTCCCTGCACCCCCCTGCCCCAGCTCCCTCTGCCTAAATGCCGGCGGCTACCAGGGCAGCTGAAGATCTGGTCACCGTGGTCACTGATGAAGAAAATGCAGCCCCCCAAATCCTAGTGCCCTAGGCGACTGCCTAGGTCACCTAATAGGTTGCACCGGCCCTGGGTTACATCTATCAAGTGGGCACTTGAATATCTGCTTCATATGTCTAAAGCCTGTTCTATGCTTCAAAATTAGATTTACCAAGCTATGTTGTTCAGAGCTGTGAAAAATTTCGCACCCTGAGCATCATAATTAGATTGATCTGTAGATGTGGCTAGTTCCATCAACCTAGTTACCACGCCTTCCATCAGTTTAGGAAGTGTTGCCACTGTAGCCTCTGTAGGGTAGTTCCATTATAGCTTGGACTTGCTCTCCACTTGTTGAAGTGTCTTTTGGGAAAAAAGTATCAAGTAAAACCCACCTTTTGGCCAGATATCTCTGCTGGTGCAAGTACTAGATCATCAGCTGGTATAAATCCATGTAGCTCCATTGACTTCAGTGGTGCTATTCTGATGTTCACTAGCTGATGGACTGGCCCTATGGGCACAGCTCCACTAACTTCAGTGCAGTTTTGCCCCTTTATACCAGCAGAGAAATTGCCTTACATTTTTATGGCTAGCTTTGTAATTTAAGTATCCATAGGGGTAAAAAAGGGTGGTCAACTTTTAATTCTGCTTGTCAAATTCATCTTCTTTGATCCCTCCCATACTTTTTAAATTCATATGTTGAAATTAGTGTGTAAAAAAAGTTGTTTGGGATGTTTTTCACTGATCTTTAGGGAATGGAGCATTGTCTTATATTGGTGGATGAATTATTGTCTTTTTGTCGCCATCTAAATTGGTGGGACATTTAGAATAAGCAGTCTGTAGGATGAGGATACTAGTGCACATAGCATCTTATTGTTGCTGGTCCACAGAAATATTTGCCAGTGAATAATTTAGACAAATTTCTCCTCTTTTTCTGTTATGTGAATGTTTTATGAGCAACTAATATAATATTTATTATAAATTATTTGGCTAATAATTTTTGACATAATTCTTGGTCTGCAAATTGTTAGCAAGCAAGTCATTGCTAATAATCAAAATCTGAAATACCTAGGTTAATTTTGATTGGACGCATATGTCAAGTATTTTTTCTGTTCTCTGTTAGCTGAGCATAACCTGTTTTTTGGTGTAAATGTTTATGTTTAAGAATTCAGAAATCACCTTCTGCCAATATTCTTCAAAATTTGCTTAATATGTGGTGTTTCCACAAACTTTCTTGCCAGTAAGTAAATGCAGTCACTGGAACGGTTGTTTAAAAGGAATACAAAGGGAATTAAATCAGTTCTTAGCAAACTCATTTAAAAATGTGAACAAACATTCAGAGACCTCTTATTTTTCCTCCTCCGCTAATTGCTCAGTTCTTCTTTCAGAATTAAACAGTGCTTAACTCTGATTGCATACAAGAAAACAACATCAGGATCCTGCTGATTCTCTTCAAATTTCCTGGATATGTAATTTCACACAAAGAGAAGAAAAATTGTGTGAAATGTTGTATCTGACATTGTCAGTCAGCAGGAAACCTGAAAAGAGATATCAAGATTAGGCTGTGAAAACTGGCAATACTGGAGCAGTACATTTTTATATGATAGATAGAGCTGTAGGACGCAGGTCATTCCAGCCTTCAAGGGGCAAACTTTGTGTTACTGATATCCCCAGGGCTGCAAAGTCTAAGTACTGAGCTTTGAAAACTGACAGGCAATTTGCTAATGCAGCTTTCTGACAACTAGAGAAGGGAGCATAAATTTTAGGGTCACAAAGCAAAATACAATATATCTATAACTGATCTCTATATATTATATAGACATATTGTATTTTGAATTGTGTATCTATAAAACTTATAAAATACAATGTGTATCTATAAAACTGAGGGGGTTTTGTATAAATGTCAAAGGCCTTAATGTGATTCTAAATCAGAAAGTTTGACTAGTAAAAAACAATGCTGCCATAAATATCAAATTTATGTTTGATCAAATGTTGATATGTGAATTTTAAATAGACAATATTTTAGATAGCTACTTTTATGAGTCATTTTGTGTGTGTTGGAAACTAGTTAGTAGGAAATGAATAGAAGTAAATAGAAACTATCATTTAGGCACATTTTTCATAACTGCTTTCAAATTTAGTGAGAGAAATTTAGATACTTGTATAGTCCTATTGTAGTATTTGTTTCCTTTGCTGTTACTAGCTGTGATTTTACAAGTATTTTTCCCTTTTGGGGCCCAGCTTCCCCTTCCTCGTCTAGACCCAACACTGAACCTGCAATTCTATCCTTACGACATCAAGATCTGTCTTCATGGGGATGGTTGTGTTGCCTCAAAATTAGCATTTTGATCTGAAATTATTTTTTTAAATTTTCCATCATGGAGAATTTCAACATATTCACATTTCATTCTGATTCTAAACAAAGTCAAATTTTAAAATGTCAAAATCCTTCAAAAAATGGAATTGTTGCCCACAGCCAGATGTAGAGCCCAGTCCAATATTTGTAATATTTCCAAAGATGGTGATGTCATAAGCTTCTTTGATGTGTTGTTCCATAAGTATTGTTATAGTTCTACATTTCCCCTTAATATTTAACCTGCATTGTCCCTGCTCTAGCTCACTACATTTTCTTCAGGACTTAGTGAGACTATTAGCATAAAATTAATATAATAAGAATAATGTATCCTTTTAATTATTATCACATCTATTTATATATCTGTGTACTATCCTGCATCCCCTCTATTTTCTTCTGTCTAACCTGAATAACCCTTGTTCTTTTTATCTCTTTGTAAGTGTTGTTTTCCAAATCATTTCTCATTTTTGTTGTTCTCTTTTGAGTTCTCCCATTACTCTGTGTGTGTGTGTGTATTTAAATGTGGTATTCATAACAGCATGCAGTGCTCCAAATGAGGCTTATCCAGGTAAGTAGAGCAGAATAATTACCTTATTTCATTTACACATGACATTCCTATTAATACAACTCAATACAGAACATTTGCCTTATTTTGCCATAGTGTTGCATTGTTGGTTCATATTCACTTTATTAGCCATGTACATCCCCAGATCCCTCTATGGTAGTATGCTATTACTATTTATTATTTGTATTACAGTAGCATGCAAGGGCCAAAATCAAAGTGTTAGACACTGTTCAGATACATAGCATTCCTGCTTAGACAATATTCTCTAGTTCCATTCTTATTGCATTTGATTACTGGTTTCTCACAAGAATTATGGTATTTTAAATTTGTATTAATTGAATCTCATTATACTGATTTTAATTCTCCAGTGTGTCAATACCATATCATTTTTCAGTCTTCTCTTCCAAAATACATATGTTCACTTCTCCCAGTTTCATACTGTATACAAATTTAGCACCGATGATAAACTCTGGGAGAGAATGCCCATTATTGTTGTAACTGTGGTAACAATAAAAAGAAAAATCTGAATTATTATTATTTATTTATAATGCAGCAGTGTCCAAGAGCTCACTTAGGATTGTGGTCCCACAGGACTAAATGCTACGCAAACACAAAAGTGCTGGGGAAGTGATATCATCCCCACTTACAGAAAGGGATCTGAGGCACAGCAAGTATGTGGTGGAGCAGGGAATTGATCTTTGGTCTCTGGCTTGTACCCTAACACTGGACCATCCTTCCTTTCATTGTTGACATTCATACACTGACACTTATTGTCAGTAACTCACTATTAACACTGTGACGTATTCAGTGTTTCCCCTAAATGGTGGCCAATGCTCTCTTTGAAAAATGAAGTAAAAGATATATACTGTATATGAAAAGACTCAAAACACTACGGTGAAATATCTGAAATATTCATTACACTACAAACTATAAAAATGCATGAGCACAGGAACTTTAAGGCCACCTTCATGGACTGAAGAAAATCTGAAATTGTTCTAGAAATAATGCACATTTTACAAAATATGAAGACATTTGCCTAGCTTGAATGGTTTGATCAACTACATTTCATAGAGCCACAAATCTATGACAACTACTGTTCCAGCATTAGTCTATATTTACATACAGACAGATTATTCAGAAGGTAGTACTGGAAGCAACTAACTTTGCTTATACTTAAACAATTGACCAATAAAGTACCCAATTAAAACTATATTAACTAAGATATATTATCCCACTCAGATTTTCAAAAGTCAACAATCCAAGTACTAGGTGACTAATGATTTAAAATTCAACATACTCTATAAAACTGGTGGAGTTTTGTTCCTGTCTACCTCCTTCCCAATTCATTCAGTGTGAATGGCAGATTCCTACATAGTGTCATGTTTCAAATCACCATGGAAACAAACTAGGAGGCAGTTTCATTAATCATTTAGAGCACAAGAAGTCTAGGTCAGTCTGATTGCAGCATATAGAGTATCATCCCAGCGCCACATGGGACTCAGTTGAGTTGAATTAAAAAAGATTAAGCTGCCCCTACGACGCCCAGCATCATCAGTGTAAGGTCTCATGTAACAGTGGTCTCTGGAGCCACATGGATTAGGAGACTGAAGCTATGCATTTATTTTTCAGGACTCAGTGAAACATTAGATGAGTGCAGGTGTCTGAGGGGAGAAAAGGACAAAGATCACATATAGTTTTTTTATACTTGTTGCTGTTCTTTTGAAACTGGAAACAATAACTCAGTTTTATTTCTCCAGTGACAGTTACCACTCTTTCTGGCCATGAATTGGTACATTTGTTACCAAATGTTTACAATGTGGTATGAAATATTTGTATGAATCTATGAACCTTAATTTTAGTGCAGAGCTGCAAGTTGTGCATAGAAGAGTTTACATGAATGCTGACTTTCTTTTTTGCCTGGTGGGGTAAAAAATGCATCAGATGAATACTGATGACATTTTAGTTTTACTTGAATGAAGATTTATAGCTCCCAGGAAACTGACTTACAGGCAGCAACAAATCAACATGACTATGAAATAGTTGTATGTGTGTACCACAAAATGAGCCCCCCTCCAAAGTACTCACCTTATTTATGGGTCTCTCCAGTACTTCAAAGAACTTCAGTAACTTAGTCCAGACTGTTTTATTGCTTCATGGAACTAAGACATTTCAAGGGAAAAGTTGTAGGTTACAGTATATTAGGAACTCTTTCTCTTGGGCGGTTAGGAATCCCTTGATGGTATATGAACTGTTGATCTAAAGCTTATTATAGTCCGACTTCCTACAGTATAATTCTTAAATCTTTTAAGTTTTACAGTTTTGTCTTAAATCCCAAGTGCTAACCCTAAAATAGAATTATTTTTCTTAGTTATGGAACAACATTTGTGACTAGCCATAATTAGGCTTCATTTAAAGACAATTATTTTGATTTGCATGTGTGGTAGATGATTTATTTCAAATTAATTGTTTATTTGAAATTTTAATAAACTGCTTTACACAGCAGTAACTATTCAGAACAGAAGGAAAACAAGACAGGTCTGGATTGAAGTATCCCCACAATCTCCTTAGAACTGCTAGGATTATATCCATAAGTATTGGTGTGTCAATGAACTGCCCTGTACTACAGGTATAGCCTCAAGAAGGTGAGACAGGACTTCTGGGACCACACAGACTCAGTCAATAAATATTTCTGAAGTCCAGTGTATTTCAAGATGTACCATTTTCAATTATTAGTATTTCCAAAAATAGAGTAAAAGTGGCTATGCTTAGAGGACAGTTTTAGATTTTCCAAGTACTGTGAAAATTAACTAAATATTCCTATAACATCCCTCTGGGTAGATAAGTAAGTATTATCCTCACTTTTCACAAGGAGAAACTGATACATAGTGGGGTTAAGTGAATTTCCTTGAGGCCATAAAGACAGAACCTGGAATAGCATTCAAGAGTTCCTGTCTTCTTGCTCAGTGCTCAGACCATGATGCTCAATTGACACCTTTCTGTCCAATTCCCCTGATAGGATTGACAATGCAGGAATAAAAATACGTGAAAAACCATGAAGGTTTGCACAGAACAATCTGTATTTGTTAATATTTGTTGAATCCTTGTTGATATGCATGCAAAATAAGAAAACATGGTTCTTGTCCCCAATAAGTCTACTTTGGACATGGACAAAGCACATGAGGCAAAAGTCATGTCTCCATATTTCAGTGTCAGTAGTTCAGAGTTGTGAACACACAAACAGGCAACCCAAGATTTCCAACCAGTGCCAGGACATAGGTTTGACTAATGGGCTTCTCTCTGCCTCCTTCAGCTCTCAAGGCTATGCTGCATATCCCTATCATTTGTTCTCACTAGGTTGGATATTTATGCTCCTTTGTAAGTGCTCTTTCTTGAGGTCCTACTATAAATTATTCTTTCTCATACACACCTGTCGAGGTCCCCCAGGGTCCATAATAAGAGTCTGGAATAGGACTTTCTCCTCTTACCACTCATATTAAGAACAGAATAGGCTTCCTAGGGAAGTCATAACCACAGCTGTACTACCATAGCAACAAAGCTTGTCCCTCAGAGGACAGAAAAGTTTGGATGCCTTCAGCTGGGCCAGGAGCCAGTCTCCAAAGGGAACCTGACCATAGCAGCAGATTGTTATGAGTCATATCTTCAATGTGTAAGCTTATAACGCTCAAATGTTTTCCAATCATCTTTGCAGTCACTTGTGATTGAAGTCCAAATCTTCTCCCTAGCACACACTGTAAGTATATTAGCTATGTGCAAGGAGGTCTGCAGGGTGAAGGGATGGGCTCCTCAGGGTTGCCCTTACCCTAGTATCTACTGTACAAATATCTTTCCATAGGGGTTGGTGAATCTGGGCAGTTGCACCTGGCCAGTCTGCAGCCTCCTTGTATGCTAGGGAAGAAGGATCTCCTGTGCTGTGCTGTGCTGTGTGTAAGTGGTGTGGAAGCTTTGCATGGGCTCCACAAATTATGCTTCCTCCCTACTCTCAAGGAATGGCTCTAGTTCTGCTGAGTGCATAGCCATATGCAGCCAGGTAGATAGGGCAGGATTTTCCTCTTAAGGACCAGCTAGAAAGTTCAATTGCCTTTTGATTTGTTTTGGCCTCTATTTCCTCTAGATCAGCAGGTTATAGTAAAGTCATCAGAAGAGTCACGAGTGCTTAAAGTGGAGTTCTGTTTAGAAAAGTGAATGTAAAATATTCTTACTTATCAGATCAGCTGACTTTTTGTGACATATCTGCTGACTTCAGTGGCAAAAATATGTTTTTGCTGCCATTTTATTCCTTTTAGCATTGCAGAGCCAATAATCAAGGGGAAATGAGCCTCTTTGTGAATCATCAACAGAATTGTTTAATAGGTTCCAATTAGTCACATCTGTGCAAAACCACTGACAGTAATATGATTGCACTGGTGTTGCTGAAGCAATAATTTGAAGACAGTGGGGTTCCAAGAGTGTCACTGAGAACCTAAGTTGTCCTGCATGTCCTTTATTAATGGAGATATTGCACAAGAAGGATGGAGCCCAGCCAGACTTTCAGGTTAAGTTTGAAGAGCTGGAAGTTAGAAAATTAGAAAGAAAATAATTTTCTTCTAAACTGAACAAATTTGGCAGAAATTATTGAGAGGCAATAAATATGCAAATGTCATTTTTATAGAGTCATTTCAGAGAGCAGCCATTGTGTATAGTCACATGTCTCTATAATCATATTACATACAGAGGTATGTTATTATACATGCTTTATTCATATTACTCAAGAGTTAATACAGTTGAGATAGAGACAACATGTTTCAAATCTACATGAAACACACAATACTGAAAAGAATGAAATTGGAAGGCCTTAGGTCTTCCAGTGCTCACCACCTCCCAGCAAAACATTTCAGTAGCAGGAAATTTTACTGTGATAAATATGCCTGCTTGATCTTATTAGATGAACAGCTAGGAATACATAACAGGGAAAGTGTGTAGCAAATATCTCTGTCTCTACGTTATTTGGTGCAAGACTCTGTCACTTTTCCATATCTATAATATAGTTGTAGGAAGATGTGGGCTGAAATGGGTATGTTTTCTACTCAATCTAAATTCTAAAAGTCTGGGTGCTACCATCTTGGATGCTATCATTCTTTGAACTCCTTCCCCCGCAAAGGTGTTTCCATATACAACATCAGATCTTCAAGCAATACTGACTGGATAGTGTCCTTTGCAAGTGGGACTTTCCAGGAATGGCATAAAAACATGTCAGCCTCTATTGATTTGGGCTGGCCACAAATAGATCACGTATTTCAGAAAATCCATGAGTTCCATCATATCCCTAGTTTGCTATGTTACTACTTTCAAGTAGCTATGAACCTGAACCAAAATCCTCCTCTGATGTGCTGGGTACTTCAAAATCAGATCTAAATTCATATTTTGTGATTCAGGCCTGTATCTAGTACCTAGTAATAAGTATTTCTTGTCAATTTGTATTTCATTAGCAGGGCCGGTTCAGGCACCAGCAAAGGAAGCAGGTGCCTGGGGCGGCCAATAGAAAGAGGTGGCACTCTGTCCATTTTTGGGGCGGCACGTCCGGGGTGGTAGTGGCGGCACTTCGGTGGCAGTTTGATTGCCCCACTTCGGTCTTCGGTGGTAATTCGGCCGTGGGTCCTTCACTCTCTCTCTTCCTCTTCGGCAGCACTTCGGCAGCAGCTCAATCGTGAATTTTTTTTCCTTTTTTTTTTTCCACCGCTTGGGGAGGCAAAAAAGCTGGAGCGGGCCCTATTCAATAAATAACTGTAGATATACCAATCTCCTAGAACTGGAAGGGACCTTGAAAGTTCATCAAGTCCAGCCCCCTGCCTTCACTAGCAGGACCAAGTACTAATTTATACCCTAGATCCCTAAATGGCCCCCTCAAAGACTGAACTCACAACCCTGGGTTTAGCAGGCCAATGCTCAAACCACTGAGCTATCCTAAGAATATTTGGATATTTGTCATGAAATGTCTGGAATGTGATGAAAACGAGAGCTCCTCATTTCTTGTTGCTCATAAAACTCCCCAGGCACTTTTCACAAAAGTAGAGGTGTTAACCTGATATCCTGGTCAAATACCAACATAGCTAATTATGTCCTGCTTCCCTAAAATTCGGCCATACTTTCTCTTCACTTTCTATGTTGAATTGTTGTGTACAGTAGAATGTCTGTGTGCTGTTTAAAGGCTACCACCTTCCACATCCGAGGTAGCTGTATTTAAGTGGTGGTTAAAGTAGGTGTTAGCTCATAAAGCTTGCTGATCACTTTCGAATCATCAGATGAAAGCTGCTGTTATTATCACTATGTGGTTTGAGGATAATCTGCTGCAAAAGATGGGCAGAGGGAGTTAAGTCATCAAAAGTATGTTAACACTGCTATTGCAAAATGATGGTAATGATCAAATAAACAAAATCCATCATACTTGGTTATCTGTTATTTTGCCTGGAAAATGTGCAAGTTTGGATTACTATATTCTGACTGTGATCTCTTCAAGTTTCTTGTGACAATAAACTAATTCAAGATGTTATAGTAAATCATTCATATACCGATGAATCCTCTTGCAGACTGCAGGATAATTTTTCTTCCTACCAATTTTATTAGGTATCAACTTGGTGACTGCACTTCAGTATATATCGCAACTCAAGACACTTCATAAATGATAGCTTATTAAAGACTTATTATTGCAGTAGCAAGCTGGCATATGAAATGATGGAAAAACAAATGAGTCTACATTTTTGATGGTGAAATGAAAAATTGGAAACGTAAAGGAATATCCCAAATAACCTAATTGTTGTAAAATTGGATCTTATGTGTCTTTTGTATATAGCCTGTTTTCATGGAAATGATCACACAATGGGTCACAGCAAGGATATAGCCATCTTGTTTACAAATAAATATTTTCAAGAAAAAGAGCACATTCTTTGAACTAGCTTGTGTTTACTGTTTCCCCTATCCCCACATGAAGCTGGAATCTCATCTATTTCTTTATCTTGTCTATAGCACCTAACACCATAGTATCTTAGCCCTGAACGGATATATTAGATCCACAAAGAGTTTCCAATAGGGGACTTCAGAGTGCATTCTGCACTTCATTTCTCCCAGGTTCCAGGAGTTCTTCTAGGTTGTTGTTCTCTCTCTCTCTCTCTCTTTCTAAGTTATGTGTACTTTCCTGCTTATGTGCCCATGGTTGCCCTCTAACAGCTGTGACAGCAGAACCATTTCCGAGCATTGGACACATGCACATGTTATAAAAAAATGTGTGTGTGTGTGTATACACACATACACATATATATATGAAATGAGTTGTTCTTATTCCAGTTCTTAATGGAAGTTATCAATCTTCAGAAAAAAGGATAAGGATGTCTTCTGTCTCTATAGAGCTGCTCTGGCTCAAGGTGGAGACCTATTAATGGGGTAGTGTGAGGTGAGCAAGATGATCCCACTGATGCTCCCCAGGATGTACTGTACTTGCACTTGGATAAATAAAGCCTATAGTTTTCAGTAATGTCAACAAACCCTGCATTAAGTTTACAGCTTAATAAAATGCAAAGACATAGGGTTCTAACTCTTACTGAAACCCCATATTCAATCCTATGCCATTACCATCTTTGGGACAAATTTGTCTTTTGATGTATGTAAATATTGATTAATATAATACAGGACAATGAGCCTGTTCAGTTAACTTAGTTTCTTCCCCTGGTCATAAGAGGGGCTTAAATGGTACAGACACAGAAGCAGATTTTCCATGAAACAAACAGTGCGGTGGCACAGGGCCGCCAATGACAGGGGGCCCCCAACATGCAGGACAAATCTCATCTGACAACCTGCCCCTGAATCCTGCCTGGTGGTGCAGCAGGGCTTAAGCAGGCAGGCTGCCTGCATTCCGTGGCTGGTGGCCCCATGCCGCTCTCAAAAGTGGTCGGCTGCTAGCATGTCTCTGTGTGCCCCTGGTGGCGGGGGGGTGACTCCGTGAGCTGTCTGGGGCAGGGGGCAGCCCACAGGGAGACACTGCCCCCATCTCTTCAAAGGGCATTTAGAGATGTGCCAGCAACAGCGCAGCAGAGCTAAGGTGGCTCCCTGCCCACGCTGCCTCCCTCCCTCTGCACTGTGCCACTCCCAGCTGGCATGTGTGCGTGGCCCCTGGGGGCAGGGGTGTCTGCGTGTTGTGCCTGCCCCAAGCACTGACCCCACCATTCCCACCCCCCACCTAGGAGCCGCTGCCGGAGGGGTGTGCTGGTCGCTTCAGGAGCCGCGCCACCTAAGGTAAGTGCCCGCCCCCCAACCTCCTGCCCCAGTCCAGAGCCTGCACCCAAACTTCCTCCCAGAGCCCTCACCCTCACCCCCTTGCACAGCACAACCCCCTGCCCCAGCCCAGAGCCCGCACCCAAACTTCCTCCCAGAGCCCACATCCCTCCCCCCACCCGCTAACCCCAGCCCAGAGCCCGCACCCAGCACCCAAACTTCCTCCCAGAGCCAATACCTCTCTCCCCAACCCCCCAACCCCAGCCCAGAGCCAGCACCCTGCACTCCTTCCGGCACCCCAACCCCTGCCCCAAACAAGGTACCTCACTTTATTTTCATTTACTTCCTATTACTTATAATATAGGAGGAGGATGCAGAAAAAAAGAATAAAAAGGGCAGAGATGGGGGAAGATAAGAGAGAATGTTCTTTTTCTTGGCTGGGTCCTGAAAGGGGAGAGGGGCAAAAATAAAGCTGTGCACAGGGCCCCACTAACTCTAAATCTGTCACGGTACAGATATAAATAAAGAATGTAAACTGTTTATTTTTGGCAGTTTAGAGCAGTAGCTCTGGAGCCTTAAAATTCAATCTAGCCTACTAGGGAAATTGCACTGAATGACATTGAGTTCCTGTAAAAAAAGACATTCTCTTCCTAAAAGGACAACTGGAATTTTGTGACTCCAGGACAGTAATGGGAACAATGAAGTGGGGTCTTCCTGTTCATGGAAGAGTTCTTAGATTGTAGGAGTGTCCACTTTGCTGTTGTCCCTGATATATTTATTTATTATATAAATGAATTCAGCAGTTTTGTTGGGAAAAGAAAACATTTGCTGGGCTTAGTGGGTCTGGATGCACCTTAGACACACAATACACAGAAACACAGGAACATCTGATCAGACCTAGGTTCCATCTAGTAAGTGCCCAGTCTCCAAGATTGAGGGAAGGCACAAGAAACCCTATAAAGGACAATTATGGAATAACTGGCCTATAGAAGAAGTTCCTTCCTAACCTGGGCCCCAACCCAACAAGCTCTTCTGTATGGGCTGTTCTGTATGGGCAGAAATCTGCACACACCCAGCACACCACTGAAGTATCATTCAGAGCAACTTGCAGGTTTGTGGCCCTGGTAAATTACCAGTTGGTTTGTACATGAGGGTTCATATCCTCATATTTTTCATTCTATCTACTGTAACTGTGGGTGCTCTTGTTATCCTTATAAATATCTAATCCTTTTTGAATCCCACTAAGCTTTTGATCATTCCTCAGCTCATCTGGAAAATTGATAATTGTCACAGTTTGACTCTCTAGTGAAACATTTATCTCTAGTGAGACATTGTTCCAATTATCCCCTGATATTTCCATTGCATAATGGAAAACATGAAAGCATCTGATACTAGACTAATGAGTTTATGAGTAAATTTGGCTGTATGAAAACACTGTTATAAATAATAATAATGCAATCAATAACTGTAGAAGTTAAGGTACATTGTGCAGCATATTACTAGAAGTTTAAAACAATTGCTTTAAAGAGGATATATGCATCCATCCAATTCCTAAATTATAGAACAAGAGTCAGGGTTTCAAGTGAGATGTTTTTAGCATGAACCTCTATTGTGTGGTATGTCTGTGGTATCTTTTCCACCTTATATTATAAAATTTCTTGAGCTAGTGTTCTAGTTAAGCTGAAAATCAACATGGAGCACCCTTTCTATTATTGCAGATGTCTCAGAGGCATGGAAGAGTGGAATACGGGTTAGTTTTCAGTTTCATCATATTCTTCTATAGTTTGTGAGTGGCTTATATAATCAGAAATGTATTAAGGCAATAGACTACTTAATAATTATGCATGTGACATAAGACTACACTTGACTGTGTGAAGTAATTGCAAAGAAATTAAGAGGGAAAATTTAGACTTAGCATTAGGAGAAATTTCATGACAATAAAGGGGAGTTGTGAGAGAGCTATTGGATAGGATATGTAAAAAAGACTCAGGGCTGGCCTTGCCATGAGGCAAACTGAGGCAGCCTCCTCTGGTACCAGATTTTGGGGGGGGAGGAGCTTCACTAGGACCCAAAGTGTAGAAAATTGTGTCTGCTGCATATGTATTCTCTCTGCTCTAGATGCACAGAGATGGTGGAGTGCTGTGCTGGAGGAAAGAGGGCACAAGAGACATAACAGGCAGGCAGGAGAAAAGGTGAGAGGGAATAACAGAAAGCAGCAGGAGCTGCAGGGATAGAGAGGAAGAGGAGCCTCTTATGTACCTCTCTAGCACACCCAGGAGCCTGGACTGAATAACACCAGCTTCTCAGGGAGCTTCCTGTTTCCTGCTGCTTCCTGAACCCACTTGAGGAAAACAGGCAGTCAACTGAAGTAGTAGGAGCCAATTAGGCCCTTAAGACACTGATATCTTCACTCACTCAGGCCCTGCTACCAGCCTGCTTATTTGTCCCCTTCAGTTGCGTGTTGAGAGCCACTATAGCTGGCACAGAACAGCAGTCATGAGTCAAAGAAGAAAACGCCCCTCTGGGACAGCATTCAGACAAAGAAAGCAAGCAAAAGAAGCTTTTCTATCTAAGCAGGAAGAATCTCTCCTGAGATACATAGACACAAATGTTCATGGTGAGCCTCCTGGCCCTAGTGAGGATGTGGGTGGTGGGGAGATGCCTGATGTTCCTGTTAGTCAGAGTGCAGGTGACCTGGCAGCTTCTGCAGCATCCATATCTCCATCTCAAATGGATGTAACCATGCACATTCCTGAAGAAAAGTGTAGATCAGAGAAGAGTGTGGTGGAGGTGCAAGAAACAGCTGCTGCTGAGTTTAGTTCCTTAAGTCTAGATGATCCAGGACTGTGGACCCACTTGAGCAGTAGCCTGAGGGACTTTCTTGTACTGCATGTGCCACAAGAAGTGAAAAACTTCATGTTCCCCAAAGACAATGAAACTAGACGTTTCCATCCAACACATTACTGGCGTGAAATCCCCAGTGGTGACAAAGTGGAGAGGCCATGGCTTATGTACTCAAAAACCCAGAATGCTGCATACTGGTTTTGTTGCAAACTCTTCCAGTCTAATGTTCCAGCCACACTGGGTTCTACAGGAATAAAGGACTGGAAAAATCTGGCTAGAAATCTGGCATGCCATGAGAAGGCAGTAAATCATCAGAGAGCATTCCATAGGTGGAAAGAGCTTGAGATGAGACTAAGGTTAAAGACCTTAAGATGAGACTAAGGTTATAGACAGCATCAAGAGAAGATTGCATCAGAGTCTCTTTACTGGCAAAATGTTCTGAAAAGGCTCATTGCCATTGTGAGAATGCTTGCTACCCAAAACCTAGCACTGCATGGCACTTCAGATCCGCTGTATGTGCCAAACAATGGAAACTTCCTTAAAATTGTGGAGTCGATGGCTGAGTTTGATGCTGGACTCCTGGAACATCTAAGAAGAATCACCACCCAAGAAATGTACACACACTACTACCTTGGAAAAACAATTCAAAATGGGATCATACACTTACTGGCAACAAAAGTCAAACAGAAGATTGTGGCAGATCTGAAGTCAGCAAGATATTACTGTTACTCTGGACTGCACACCTGACATCAGCCATACTGAACAAATGACTTTAATGGTGCGTTTTGTAACAACAGAACCTAGTGAAAATGTCCCTGCAATGGTGACTGTCAGAGAGCACTTTCTAGACTTTATTGACATTGATGACACTACAGGAGCTGGTGTGACAAATCTGCTTCTTAAAAAGCTGGAAGATATGGGAATTGTGATAGCTGACATGAGAGGACAGGGCTACAATAATGGTACCAACATGAGAGGAAAGAACAGAAGAGTGCAGACATGGATCCGAAAGTTAAACCCTCGAGCTTTTTTTGTCCCATGCAGTTCTCATTCATTGAACCTGGTGGTCAGTGATGCAGCATCAGCTTCTAGTTAGGCTGCTGAATTTTTTAAAGTAATTCAAAGCATCTATGTATTTTTCTCTGCATCAACTCATTGATGGCAAATTTTGAAGCAACATCTGGGAACATCCTCTCTGACACTGAAACCACTGAGTGCCACACTATGGGAAACTTGAGTGGAGGCAATAAAGCCTATCAAACACCAAATTGGGAAGATAGATGATGCCATAGTTGCCATTATGGAGGATAGTGCTATGACAGGAACTTTTCATGGGAGAACAGTGTCAGAGGGAAGTGGAATATACATAACATAACATACATAACTTCAGATTTCTGTGTGACTTAGTGCTGTGGCATGGCATACCGTTTGAAATAAATGTTGTAAGCAAGAGACTCCAAGGTGTTGACCTTGATATATCTGGAGCAATGGATCAACTGGACAAAGCAAAGTCAAACCTACAGTCTTACTGGTCAGAGGACGGATTTAAAAATGTTCTGAAGAATGCACAGAAGTTGGCAGAGGAACTTCACACTGAAGCTATTTTCCCACCCATTCAAGAATAAAAGAGTCACCAAAGAAGAAGATATTTTGATTATGAGGCATGGGATAATCCCATAAGAGACCCCAAACAACAATTCAAGGTTGAATTCTTTAACCAGGTGCTAGATTGTGCAATACAGTCAGTTGAAGAACGTTTCATGCAGTTCAAGGAACACAGCAGTATATTTGGGATGTTGTAAGATATTCCAAAACTCCTCACTATTCCTGAAGAAGACTTACACCAGCAATGCAGGGCACTAGAGACAGTGTTGACACATTATGATATGCGCTATATTGATGTGAGTGATTTAGGTATGAACTGAAAGTGCTTTCAAGATACATTTCAGCAGGATCAACTCCAAAGGTTGTTCTGGAATATATGTGCACAAATAAGATGACCACCCTCTTTCCAAATGCTTTTGTTGCTCTGAGCATACTTCTAACACTTCCTGTAACAGTTACCAATGGAAAACGCAGCTTCTCTAAGCAGAAGTTAATAAAAACACATATACTCTCCACAATGACACAGGAGAGGCTGGTTGGCCTTGCAACCATCTCAACAGAGCATGAGCTGGCCCAGACTGTGGACTTTCAGGAAACAGTTCAAATCTTTACAACCAAGAAGGCACGGAAAGCATCACTTTGATTATTCAAACAGATAAAAATGTCAGTGTTTACTGTGAAGACAAGAAAAGTTACATTTGCTGTTCAGGCATTTAAAAGATAAGCGTTACTTAAAATTTTTGAACAAGGCATTTTAAGTTGTTAGTTCTCCTTTATTGGGGTAGGTAGCACAAGCAGTACCATGAGAAGAGTAGAATAGGAAGAAGGCAGAATTGAGACCTTTCGAAGTTTTGGCCCAAGCAAGGGGGCATGGGAACATCATTTGAGCTCCCCGCCTCAGGTGCCAAAATTTTGTGGGCTGGCCCTGAAAAGACTGAACAAAACATTAGAAAATAACTTGTAGGTATAACTTTTTCATTGGCATGGAGTGGATGACCTGTCAGGTTTCTGTCATCTCTGTCTTCTATGATTCTTTTATTTGCTATTCTTAATCTGTGAAATGTTGTTACCTTGAAGACAAATGCCATTAGGCTCTCACTTTAGCTCCAGAAGACATAGTGGAAGCTTAAACTTAAGACTTCTTTGTCTTTTACGCTATAAAGACATTAAAATGTGCTGTCTGTAAACCTGTGCAGATTCATGTGTGTACTTATGATGTGCAGAAATAATTTCAGGAAGGGTATACTGCAGAATACGTCACAGTGATGCATTGTCAGATTTTAACAAAGGTTTCTCTGGATGTTTAGATCCAGATTTGAACTTTCATAGAATTTTGTGTTCAGATTTGGGATTTTAGTTTTGCCCTTTAAAAGGGGGCCAGCTACGAAGCTTGTAATTTCCCCAAAATGAGGGGGTTTGGTTTGGCCTAGCATTATTTATTTATTGTATTTTTCTGTTTATTAGTTTAAGAGACAGGTTGCCTGTGAGGTTCAGATCTGAGCTTCAAAGTTTGGGAAAGGTTTGGATCTGAAGTTCTCTTCTCAGGCCCTCTGTGGACAGAAACTGGTCATGCCAACATCTAAAAATGCATTTTGGCATTACTTGGCAATATTAATCATCACCATAAAACCAATAAATCCTTCTCTGATTATTTTAAAGTATAAGCTGGTCACATGCACTTGGCACTTTCTTGATATAGATCTTATCTTTTCAGATACCAGTCCATTTCCTTTAGTAGCATGATATGCTTTGATATGTTCTAAAGCTCTACTTGGAGATCTGGAACCAGATCCTCAGGATGTTTGAATCAGCATAGCCAGGGAGCTATTTCAGAATTCAGCAAAGTTATGCTAATTTACACCCAGCTGTTTGTACCTTTTTGTTTCAGTAAAATTCTGAAGCTTCCCAAAACTGCATTGAAAGCTACTCATGTCTGATATGAGCATTGCTATTGTATGCAATGTAAGGTTATTAGAAGATAACATTGTATTGCAATTGCATTCAAGAAGGTAAATATCTAAACCAAACATGAAGTACCTTTTGTTTTGCAAAGACTTGAACTGTAAACAGATTCTGAGGGTCAAGCACCCCCCGGCACTTTGGAAAGTTGGCGCCTGTTTCTACTACGCTCCCTCTAGTACATAAGAACATAAGAACAGCCATACTGGGTCAGACCAAAGGTCCATCTAACCCAGCATTCTGTCTTCTGGCAGTGGCCAATGCCAGATGCCCCAGAGGAAATGAACAGAACAGATAATCATCAAGTGATCCATCCCCTGACACCCATTCCCAGCTTCTGGCAAACAGAGACACAATCCCTGCCCATCCTGGCTAATAGCCATTGGTGGGCCTATCCGCCATGAATTTATCTAGATTTTTTTTAACCCTCTTATAGTTTTGGCCTTCACAACATCCTCTGGCAAGAAATTCCGTAGGTTGACTGTGTGTTGTGTGAAGAAATACTTCCTTTTATTTGTTTTAAACCTGCTGCCTATTAATTGCATTTGGTGGCCCGTTGTTCTTGTGTTATGAGGAGGAGTAAATAACACTTCCTTATTTACTTTCTCCACACCAGTCATGATAGATCTCTATCATATCCCCCCTTATTTGTCTCTTTTCCGAGCTGAAAAGTCCCAGTCTTATTAATCTCTCCTCATACAGCAGCCGTTCCATACCCCTAATCATTTTTGTTGCCCTTTTCTGAACTTTTTCCAATTTCAATATATCTTTTTTGAGATGGGACATCCACATCTGTACGCAGCATTCAAGATGTGGGAGTATCATGGATTTATATAGAGGCAATATATTTTCTGTCTTATTATCTATTCCTTTCTTAATGATTCCCAACATTTTGTTTGCTTTTTTGACTGCCACTGCACATTGAGTGAACGTTTTCAGAGAACTATTCACAATGACTCCAAGATCTCTTTCTTGAGTGGTAACAGCTAATTTAGACCCCCTCATTTTATATGTGCAGTTGGGATTATGTTTTCCAATGTGCATTACTTTACATTTATCAACATTGAATTTCATCTGCCATTTTGTTGCCCAGTCACCCAGTTTTGAGAGATCCTTTTGTACCTCTTCACAGTCTATCTGGGACTTAACTGTCTTGAGCAGTTTTGTATCATCTGCAAATTTTGCCACTTCACTGTTTACTCCTTTTTTCAAGATCATTCATTTATGAATATGTTAAATAGGACTGGGCCCCAGACCCCTGGAGGAAGCACTATTTACATCTCTCCATTCTGAAAACTGACCATTTATTCCTACCCTTTGTTTCCTATCTTTTAACCAGTTACCAATCCATGAGATACTATTCCTTCTTATCCCATGACTGCTTACTTTACTTAATAGTCTTTGGTGACAAACCTTTCTGAAAGGTCAAAGGCTTTCTGAAAATCTAAATACACTATATCCACCTGATCCCCCCAGGTTCACATGCTTGTTGACCCCTCAAATAATTCTAGGCATGATTTCCCTTTACAAAAACCATATTGACTCTTCCCCAGCAAATTATGTTCATCTCTGTGTCTGAAAATTTTGTTCTTTACTATACTTTCAACAAGTTTGCACGGTATTGAAGTCAGGCTTATCAGCCTGTAATTGCCAGGGTCACCTCTGAAGCCCTTTTTAAAAATTAGCATCACATTAGCTATCCAGTCATTTGCTACAGAAGCTGATTTAAATGATAGGTTACAGACTATAGTTGGTAGTCTTGCAATTTCACATTTGAGTTCCTTCAGAACTCTTGGGTGAATACCATCTGGTCCTGGTGACTTATACTGTTGTATTTATCAATAAGTTCCAAAACCTCCTCTAATGACACCTCAATCTGGGACAGTTCCTCAGATTTGTCACCTAAAAAGAATGGCTCAGGTTTGGGAATCTCTCTCACATCCTCAACAATGAAGACTGATGCAAAGAATTCATTTAGTTTCTCTGCAATGGTCTTATCGTCCTTGAGTGCTCCTTTAGCATCTCGATCGTCCAGTGGCCCCACTGGTTGTTTAGCAGGCTTCCTGCTTCTGATGTACTCAAAAAAATGTTTGCTATTACTTTTTGAGTCTTTAACTAGCTGTTCTTCAAATTCTTTTTTGGCCTTCCTAATTATATTTTTATACTTCATTTGCCAGAGTTTATGCTCCTTTCTATTTTCCTCACTAGGATTTTACTTCCACTTTTTAAAGGATGCCTTTTTGCTTCTCACTGCTTTTTTTACTTTGTTGTTTAGCCATGATGGTTCTCTCTTTTTGGTTCTCTTACTATGTTTTTTAATTGGGGTATACATTTAAGTTGAGCCTCTATTATGGTGTCTTTAAAAAGTTTCCACACAGCTTGCAGGGATTTTAGTTTTGGTGCTGTACCTTTTAATTTCTGTTTAACTAACCTCCTCATTTTTGTGTAGTTCCCCTTTCTGAAATTAAATGCTACGTGTTGAGCCACTGTGGTGTTTTCCCCACCACAGGGATATTAAATTTAATTATATTATGGTCATTATTACCAAGGGGTCCAGTTATATTCATTTCTTGGACCTGAGCCTGTACTCCACTTAGGACTAAATCCAGAATTGCCTCTCCTCTTGTGGGTTCCAGGACTAGCTGCTCCAAGAAGCAGTCATTTAGGGTGTCAAGAAACTTTATCTCTGCATCCTATCCTGAGGTGAAATGTACCCAGTCAATATGGAGATAGTTGAAATCCCCCATTATTACTGAGTTTTTTATTTTAATAGCCTCTCTAATCTCCCTAAGCATTTCACAGTCACTATCACCATCCTGATCAGGCAGTCGGTAATATATCCCTACTTCCTATATTCTTATTATTCGAGCATGGAGTTACTATCCATAGAGATTCTATGGTACAGATTGGTTCATTTAAGATTTTTATTTCATTTGATTCTACAATTCCTTTCACATATAGTGCCACTCCCCTACCAGCACAACTTGTTCTATCCTTCCGATATATTTTGTACCCTGTTATTATTGTGTCCCATTTGATTATCCTCACTCTGTCAAGTTTCTGTGATGCCTATTATATCAATATCCTCATTTAATATGAGGCGCTCTAGTTCTCCCATCTTATTATTTAGACTTCTAGTATTGGTATAAAAGCACTTGAAAAACTTGTCACTTTTTAGCTCTCTCTCATTACATGATGTAATTGAATGAGACTTTTTTTCATGTGACTGATTCTCATCAGATCCCACCCAGGGCCGCCCAGAGGGGGGGCAAGTGGGGCAATTTGCCCCAGGCCCCATAGGGGCCCCACAAGCCGCTCCGGGTTTTCGGCAGCACTTCCGCAGCAGGCCCTTCACTCGCTCCGGGTCTTTGGCAGTGGGTCCTTTACTGCAGTGGAAGACTTGGAGCGAGTGAAGGACCCACCGCTGAAGTGCTGCTGAAGCCTCAGAGCGCTGCCCGGTGAGTACAAGTGCCACAAGTGGCGGGGAAAAAAAAAGCCGCAATTGGCAGCACTTAGGCTGCTCTAGCACCGCTGCTTCATTCTTCGGCAGCGGGTCTCTCCCTCCGAGAGGGACCCGCCACTGAATTGTCGCCAAAGACCCGGCTCTGCCCCAGGCCCCCTGAATCCTCTGGGCGGCCCTGATCCTACCTGTGTTTTATCTTCCATACTCTCCTGCTTACTAGGACATCGAGAATCTCCATTAGTAGATCCTCCACTAAGGAATGTCTCTGTCCAAACCACATGCTCCTCCTCACCTGTCGGCTTTCCCCCCACCCTTAGTTTAAAAACTGCTCTACAATCTTTTTAATTTTAAGTGCCAGCAATCCGGTTCCATTTTGGTTTAGGTGGAGCTCATCCTTCCTGTATAGGTTCCCCCTTTCCAAAATGATTCCCCAGTTCCTAATAAATCTCAACCCCTCGTCTCTGAACCATCATCTCATCCATGCACTGAGACACTGCAGTTCTGCCTGCCTAACTGGTCCTGCGAGTGGAACTGGAAGCATTTCAGAGAATGCTACTATGAAGGTCCTGGACTTCAATCTCTCACCTAGCAGCCTAAATTTGGCCTCTGGGACATCTATAGTGGCATCTATTGTCTAGCTGTGTTGGTTGAGGCTGAGGATTCCACACCATGGTTTGCATGGAGCAAATGCAGTTTACCCAGAGTTTGCTCAGGTTCCCAATATTTGGCTCAGGGGGTGCTTTGCCAATTGAAGATTGCAGAGTTTGTACCAATGTCAGTTTGGCTTGAGTAAAGCCTGCCAATGTGGCCCTTGAGGGTAAGATTTTTCAAAACAGCTTGGCATTGGCCAAACTGCTCTCACCAAAGTCAATCAATGGAAGTTTTACTATTGACTTCAGTGGAAGCAGAGTTAAGCCACTGCTGAGTGCTTTTGAAAATCCACTCTATATGCTCCAGAGGAGTGGGGGGGGTTTCTACAAGGCACATCAGAGGTGGGAATTTTTATCATATATGGACGTGAGGGCTTAGCTTATAGAATACTTTGTTTAAACTAGGTCCAACACTATCCCTACAAAATTAGTAAGCACATTTTTGGTAAGTATTAGGTCACATTAGCTGCAGATTGTTCATTAAGGCCTATATGAAATATGTTCTTTGTTCTAGAGATTAGTTTTCACTTCTGCTTGGGCAGAGCTTCAGTTTACACATTTGTCTGACAAATGTCACTGTATTTCTCCTGAATGAGTCTGTCCTTTCACCCAAGGGAGGAAACTCCCACAAAGTTTAATCTGTTGATGTTAGCAAGGAGTAAAATAACAACTGAGACTGTCCTGGACAATGAGTGTGAGGAGTGCTTCCAGGATAACAAGTATTTATTATCACTCCTCTCAGCAGCCTAGTTGGCTTTTGTATTTTAAAGTGCCACTAATGCCTCATGATAATATTGAAAAGACCTTTTCTGTTGATGTCTTTGAAGTCTAGCTGGTCTTACATGAGCCCTCTATCTAGATAAAATAGATTAACTGAACAGTAGATACTCTTTTCCTGGCCCAGTGACTATCCATAGTTACTCATAACTGCAAGTCATAGTCATTCTTAATGACAATGAATAGTCCTTGGGCCAGCTGAAGAGTGAGAATGACTTTGTAGTCTGTGGGTTTAGGACTCACCTGGAATGTAGGAGACCCAAATTCAAATCTCTGATATATGGCTGTTCAATTATTTATACAGAGTAGAACAATATCCACAGAAGAGACTGAGAAAGACACACACTGTAGAATCCCAGTGACTAGACACTCTCCTCAAATGTAGGAGACCCACATTCAAATCCCTTCTCCACAGCAGGCAGAGGGGGCAATTAAACTGGGGTCTCCTGCATCCCAGGAGAGTATTTTAACCACTGTGCTAAAGGTGATAAGAGAGATGGTCCTCCTGCTTTCTCCCTATTATTGTAAATATGCCAGGGTTTCTTGCCCCTTCCTCAGGAGAAGTTGGTGTTGGTCACAGTAGAACAGTGGATTCTAGGCTAGATGGCTGGGCTCTTATGTCATTTCTTTTGTAGCTTGTGGCCAGCTAGCTCTACCATAGTGCCCTCCCCCTTATCCATCCATCCATCCCAGCTCCCTCCCCATCCCACACACTCCTTGGGAAGCTTTACATTCCCTGGACTTCATGAGAAATCCAGTCCTCTGCTTGATGACTGTGCTTGACTCATGCAGAGGGGGCTCAAGTGGGGAGGAATACTCCTTCGCCTACTCCCTGTACTTCACTTTCCCCACTGCAGCAGCTCAAGGGCCAGACACCATCTAGCCTTTAATTCTTACAGTGATCTTTGTGTTATCATTGTCTGGATTAAAAAGAGTGATGTGTAAAGTTTTTCTTTTACCTTTGATCTTAGAAAACAAGGGTAGTTTGAAACAGAGCCAGATACATTAAACACCAGGCCATGTTTTTAACAGTATTTTCTACTTGGAGTCACAACTTAAATCAACAAGATATGAACAGTATTCTTCTTGTCATCACATTTAATTGTGTCATCACATCTGGTAATATTTCCTAGTTTAAAAAAAATATTTTGGTGACTATTGTATAGCTGACATCATAACTATGTATGTTAGGCCTGACATTAGGGCAGTTCCAAGGCTTATTGAAGCCAATAGAAAGCCTCCCTTTGACTTTGGATTTGAGATCAGGCCCTTAGTACCAGATGGCCTGAGGCTTCCAGCCATTTGGATTCCCTTCCTTTGCTCTCTTCATCTGTGGAGTGCTCTGCAATGGCTCTTTCAGTGCCACTGAGCACAATGGGGTTTGGAACCCAATGTGCCCATTTGGAGGGGGGAAGGGAAATTCCCTATATTTTAGGTTTTAAAATTATACTTTGTATTGGTCTGGTGAACAAAATGCTTGAAACAAGTAAACCAAAAATTAAGACATTTTTATTGCTGAAAAACTGAAAAATAACTTACTTATACCCTTTTTAAAAGAAGGGGTTACCCTCGGATTGGCAATTTCAATGTTAAGTTTCAGCCAAATGTGATTAAAAGCAGGCAGATATGAATCTCTAAATATTGTAGCTTATCATGGAAAAGCTAACTGATAGAGCATCACAAGCACAATATTGTAATGAAAGACAATGAAAAGGAACGTTAGATGTTGCTCTGATGATAGATACCGTATGTGATAACTATCTGTATGTACACTCCTGTGCCTGAACATCTAGCCCAATGTTTGTGAGCCAGCTATCTTCAACCCGTGATCAATATAGAGGAAACATTTTAGAAGTTTATACATTGGTTTAAGTAGATGATTTGGTTTATAATAGAAGACTCGTATGAACAGATCTGAAAACAAGCTGACAAGCTGAGAGGTAATGAATTTGGTTTGCTTCAAAGCCTAATGCCTTCTTCTGGTGTAAATCAGGAGTAATTCTGAAATCAATGAAGTTGCATCAGTGTAAAACTGGTATAAGTAAAATCACAACCTTTTTTCTGTCACCTCCCCTCTACCTGATAAGGAACAGCTGCTTTGATGAAAATAGGGATTGCATGTTGGAGACATTGTTTTAAAATGGCAACAGATATTGGAGAGGATGGTTGCTTTTTTAAATTAAATGTAAGTGTCTCCATCTGGAGCTAGATCAAGCTTACACTCAGTGCAGATCACAGGAAGGAAAGACAACAAATACACCCCCCCAAACTTTGGTCTGACTGGGGGCTGTGTGATTTAGGATGCTAAGTCGTGCTGGCCTGCGTAGACCCCTAAGCCCCAGTCTATGGGCCAAGGATCAGGTAGGCCCTATGCATTCTCTCCCTGACCCTCCTGCCCACAACCAGCATTCTCTTACCTCTCCCAACCTGTCCCATAAGCTGGGATTTTTTAAAAATAATGGACAGTGAGCTGAATATTTGACCATCCACTAGTATTTCCACTTTGCATGGGCATTTGTACCTGAAAACTCTATTGGACTGAGAATGTTTTGATTATAAAAGACTCTATTGCATCTAAAATATTGTGACACATTTTCATCTGTTTGTACTTTACCCTGCCAACTGTACATTTGGCCTTGATCTTGTGCAGGTCAGGTTTGAAATGATGTATGTGCAAGTGCACACTGAGTGAAGGAGAACCTCAACTTGAATTCATGAGATCATGGCTGTGTGGCCATCAAGTTACTCTTCCTTTCCCTACTGGGAAGTGGATGGTGAAGTGTCTCATTAGCATGGTGATTAAATCGTTGTCTCCTCAGATATGCCCATTCTCCAGTCAAGTCCTGCTCTACTTTAACATTGCACACTTGTAGGTAAGGAAACAGGATGAGACCTGCTACCATTCAGTAGAGGCGTCAGAGCATCACCTTACCGGTTCCCATCTTCAGCCATCCTGTGCTGAAAAGCAACATCTTGTGCATTTTACTGCAAATGACATAAGCACTTGTAGGTTCAGGGCCTACACGTTCAGGATTTTTGTGCCTTAAACTTCTTTGTGTGCTGCAGAGACTTGTGAGACTTTCTCCATGAAAAGCAAAGGTTTAGAATGAATATAGTATGTTTATCTCATGACAAAAGAAAAGCTGATATGACCTCTTGCTGGAAGTGATATTCCTATGACTGAACTGTTTACAGGGAGAAATGCACAACAACTTTTCTGGATGATGTTCATCATCTTCACAGACGTTAAAGCCTGTCCATGCACCTGCTGCAGCTAAAATTGCTACTGAAAGGGCACAACAGATGGTATTAAATCCTCTGAATGTTGTGATAACCCTGC
This sequence comes from Gopherus evgoodei, assembly GCF_007399415.2. Lineage (NCBI taxonomy): Eukaryota > Metazoa > Chordata > Testudines > Testudinidae > Gopherus > Gopherus evgoodei. Next base: position 188,066,336 of record NC_044324.1, on the reverse strand, counting down.
TCAAACAATTCAAGATGTTTTAGACAATATTTCAGAGACTGTACACCCCAGCTTACCCTGAAAAAGAAAATATAAAGGAGTCATGATGAATTGCTCTCAGAGCCATGGCATCCAGATAAATTAGTAATTCACACACATAAGAGAAATACGAATCATAAGAGATTTGCTGTTACTAACTTCCCAGTCACTAAAGATAACGTTGCAGTGTTATGTGCAAGACATAACATGCAGCATTTAACTGATGCAACATTATGGCTGACATACAGAACATTTTAAACCATGCCAATATTCCAATACATGTACTTGTAGGAAATTATGAGAATTGACGAATAATATATTTGTTTTTGCCTGGTACCTTTAAATGCTCAACCTTGCTGTGAGAAGTTGGTTCAATACCTGAATGATGTTGCTTAAGAAGAAAGATGCATCTGAAAACCCACATCTGTGATAATGATTTTGAAAAAGTTGCCATATTTGCAATCAAAGAATCTGCACCTGTTAAGAGCAGAGCTTGCTCTTTTGTTTCAGTCAAATTTGTTGGCATAGAATTCAAAGCATTGGATTAGCAACTCTATTAGTAAGTGAACACAGTTTAAAGCTATAGTATCTGTCTTCATTGGCTTTTGTTATCTAAAATATTTCAAATGCGTTTGATAACATAAGGTGCCACATACCTATGGAGGGTCACAATTTTGAACAGCAGTTTGACAGCCATGTGGCTAGAGATATAAAATGCATTTACCTGCATCTTCAGCTGAATGTTTTCTAAATGCTAAAAACACAGGGCACATAGACAGTTTCCACATACTCGAAAAGCAATGGAAGTCATGTGGCATCAATGCAAAGGGCTGAGGGCCAGATTTTCAAAGGTACTCAGGTGGCTAAAGATGCAGACAGGTACCTAATGGGGTTTTCAAAAGCACCTGAGCATTAGGCACCTAAACCCTATTGAGATCTGATTTTCTTAAATCCTAATCCCCATTGAAATCTGAATCTTTTAACTCCTACCTGCCTCATTAGACACCTAAATACCTTTGAACATTTGCCCTTACGTAGATGGGAGTATTGGGAGATTATTACACAACTTGCAAAAGGAATATGAGTAGAGCTACAGGTGGAAACAGCTATGAGAAGGTAGCATTGCAGAGAATTTCAGCATTGTGAGTACAAGTTATTGGCTATCACAAAGGACCAGCAAAATCAGTCCACAATGGAAAGTTTCAGGCCTGTTTCATATAACATCATAGACTCATAGGCTTTAAGGTCAAAAGAGACCATCATGATTATCTAGTCTGACCTCCTGTACGTTACATGATTTCATATTGTCATATGTAATCAAACTACTCCAAATTTCACACAGGACCAAATCCTCCAGTCCTCGTTTGAGCAAAACTCTCACTGACTTTGTGGTAAGTTTGGATTAGACCCTTAGCCACCTTTCTGTTCCTCCTGGGGCCAGCCTTAACTAAGAGCAGCCCCATTCTTGTGGCACTTGGGGATTGCCACATCTTATTTTCTTCAGCCATTCCCCTATATCAGGGACTGGAAAGGAGCAATAGCAGCTCTAAGCTCCCCTGAGGTTTTCTCCTGTGAACCTGAGGCTACTTTGCCCTCACTACTCACCTGAATTTGATCATGCTGACACTGGAACAATTAATGCTCCATTTTATGTAGATACAAGGCTCCACCCTCAGTGCAGCTGAAGCAGAGGGAAAGCAAAGGTGGCTCTAATCTGTTTATGCCTTGACCTTACACGAGCTTTGGGCTGAGCTGCCCCATGGTGAATTTAGAACAATCATAGGCTGCTCTAGCTTATGCAGGCCCCTATGGATCATTTCATTGGCTTGGATCAGTGGAGCGCAATGGCACAACACTCTCCAGTTCCTCCCTCTCCCCACCCTGGGACGCTCCTTTGTAGTATGTGGAATACTAGTTTGTGCCTTTAGAGCTCCTGTACTTTATATACCCGGTCTCCTGACATTTTACAAAGGAAATACCAGGGTAGAAACAGAGTGAACAGACAGTATGCTGTGCCAGATTTGGTGTGATTTCCATGATCAAGCTCTTCCTGGCCTTTGCAAGCAGGCTTCGATACCTTGTCCTCCCCACTGCCAGGTGGCCATAGCATGCCCCCTGTGCCAAGATGGGTGGGGGGAATGAGTGGCCCATAGCTGGTTGTAATGGCTTGTCACCATCTGAGGATTCCCCTACATTGGGAGAATCCTCACCAGCCCCTTTAGAGCTCATAGACTCATAGACTGTAAGGCCAGAAGGGACCATCATGCTCGCCTAGTCTGACCTCCTGCACATTGCAGGCCACAGAATCTCACTCACCCACTCCACCTAACCCCTGGCTGAGTTACTGAAGTCCTCAACTCATGATTTAAAGACTTCAAGTTATAAAGAATCCACCATGTACACTAGTTCAGCAGTTCTCAAACAGTGGATCAGGACCCCAAAGTGGGTTGTGACCCCATTTTAATGGGGCTGCCAGGGCTGGTTTAAACTTGCTGGGACCCAGGGCCGAAGCCTGAGCCCCACCACCCCAGGCTGAAGCCTGAGGGTTTCAGCCCTGTGTGTTGGGACTCAGGTTACAGGCCCCCCACTTGGAGCTGAAGCCCTAGGGCTTCAGCTTTGCTCCCCACCCCACCCACCCGCCTGGGGCAGAGGGACTCGGGCAGGCTCATACTGCAGTCCTCTGTCCTGGGGTCATGTAGTAATTTTTATTGTCAGAAGGGGGTCGCAGTGCAATGAAGTTTGAGAACCCCTGCACTATTTTAAACCTGCAAGTGACCTGTAGCCCATGGTGCGGAGGAAGGAGAAAAACTCCCAGGGTCTCTGCCAATCTGATACAATGATCAGTTAAATCCTAGGAAAGAATTCTCTGTAGTGACTAGAGCCTTCCCCACCTAGTGTCCCATCACTGGCCTCTGGAGATATTTGCTGCTAGCAGTCTTGTCATGTGATCCTCTTAATAAACTTAGCAAGTTCAGAATTGAAAAAAGTTAGGTTTTTGTCCCCACTGCTCCACTTGGAAGTTCCAGAACTTCACTCCCTGATCGTTAGAAACCTTTGTCTGATTTCAAGCCTAAACTTGTTGATGGACAATTTATATCCCTTTGTTTTTGTGTCCACAATGGTGCTTAACTTAAGTAACTGCTCTCCCTCCTTGGTATTTATCACTCTGATGTGTTTATAGAGAGCAATCATATCTCCACTCAGCCTTGTTTTGGTTAGATTAAACAAGCCAAGCTCTTTGAGTCTCCTCTCAGGTAGGTTTTCCATTCCTCAGATCATCCTAGTAGCCCTTCTCTGCAAGTGTTCCAGTTTGAATTAATGTTTCTTAAACATGGGAAACCAGAACTGCACACAGTATTCCAGATGAGGTCTCACCAGTGCCTTGTACAATGGTACTAACACACCTCCCTGTCTCTACTGGTTTCAGGGTAGCAGCCATGTTAGTCTGTATCCGGAAAAAGAACAGGAGTACTTGTGGCACCTTAGAGTGGTATGTTCCAGTCGATGCATTCGATGAAGTGGGCTGTAGCCCATGAAAGCTTATGCTCAGATAAATGTGTTAGTCGCTAAGGTGCCACAAGTACTCATGTTCTTTTTGCTGTCTCTACTGGAAATACCTCACCTGATGCATCCTAGGACTGCCTCAGCCTTTTTCAGAGCCACATAACATAGGCATCTCATAGTAAACCAATACACCCTAGTCTTTTTCTTCCTCTATCACTTCCAATTGATAAGTCTTCAGCTTATAGCAAAAATTATTTTTGTTAGTCCCTAAGTGCATGACCTTATACTTTGCACTATTAAATTTCATCCCATTTCTATTACTCCAGTTTTCAAGGTCATCCATATGTATTGCCATATGTGTTGGCAATATCTCCCAATTTTATTAGCACACTCCCACTTTTAGTGCTAAGGTCAGTAATAGAAATATTAAATAAGATTGGTCCCAAGACTGATCCCCTAGGAACTCCACAAGTAACCTCCCTCCAACCTGACAGTTCACCTTTCAGTATGGTCCACTGTAGTCTCCCCTTTAACCAGATCCTATCCATCTTTCAATTTTCATATTAATCCCCTCTTCTCCAATTTAACTAATAATTTCCCATGTGGAACTATATCAAATGCCTTACTGAAATCCAGATAGATTAGATCTACTGCATTTCCTTTGTCTAAAAAAATCAGTTATCTTCTCAAAGAAGGAGATCAAGTTGGTCTGGCACAATCTACCTATTGTAAAACCATGTTGTATTTTATTCCAATTACTGTTTACCTCTATGTCCTTAACTACTTTCTCTTTCAAAATTTGTTCCAAGACCATGCATACAATTGAGGTCAAACTAGCAGGCCTGTAATTTCCCAGATCACTTACCCCCCTTTATTAGGAATTCTCCAGTCATAGGATATGACCCCCAAGTTTACAGATTCATTAAAAATCCTTGCTATTGGGCTTGCAATTTCATGTGCCAGTTCCATTAATATTCTTGGATGGACAATATCTGATTTTTATCTGATAATCCCATTAAATTGTATGAGTTTGACTTCCACCTCAGATGTGGAAATTTCTACTTCCATATCCGCATTCACAGTAGCCACCTTGCCGCTACCCACCCCCCCACCCGCAGCCAGCTCTTCATTAGCCTTATTCACTAGGCAAGATATTGGGCCATTCCTACATTATCTTTTATTTCCACCACATCCTCAGTGCTTAGTGGTCCCACTTCTTTCCTTGTTTTCTTTTTATTTATATATAACCTTTTACTATTTGTTTTAATTTCCTTTGCAAGGTCCAACTCTGTTTGGCTTTTGACAGTCCCTACACTTTCTGAGCTCCAAGAGGTAGATTTCCTTGCTGATACATCACATCTTCCATTCCTTGTAGGCTTTCTGCATTCTCTTAATCCCCTGTTTGAGATGCTTGCTCATCCAGTTGGTCTGCAACCCTTCCCTATGAACTTTTTCTCCCTTGCTTGGGATGTAGTCCTCAAATCATTTCTGCAACTTTGACTTAAAGTAATTCCAAGCCTTCTTCACATTCAGCTCCTTGAGTTCTTCAGTCTAGTCCACTTCCCTAACTAATTCCTTAATTTTTTTTAAAGTTTGCCCTTTCGAAATCAAGGACTTTAGTTGCAGATTTGTTTTTGTTTATCCTTCCATTTAGTTTAGCTCATTATCATCTGAACCAAGGTTGTCTCCAACGGCCAGTGCTTCTGTGAAGTCCTCACTACTCACCAGTACAAATCTAAAATGGCATCACCTCTTGTTGGTTCAGCAACTATTTGTCAGTTATCCCATTCAGGAAAATCTGGGCTCTACTATTATTGGTAGCATTTGTCCTCCAATCTATAGTCGGGAAGTTAAAGTCTCATATAATCACACAATTCCTAGGAGTATTTATTTCATTAAAAACATTAAAGAGGTCTCTATCCGTATCCAGATCAGATCCTGTGGGTCTATAACATACTCCAAGCACTTTCCCATGGTAACCTCTAGTAGCTTTCTTCGCCAAAGTGATTTTGGCCCAAACAGACTCTGTCTTATCCATTCTATCACTTCTAATTTCTTTACAGTCTACCTCATCATTAATATACAGTGCTACGCCACCACCTTTGCCTTTATTTCTGTCTTTCCTTAACAGCACATACCCTTTAATACCTGTACTCCAGTCATGACTACTACTCCACCATGTTTCTCTTATCCCTATAATATCTAGTTTCACTTCTTGCACCAGTAGTTCTAGTTACTCCATTTTGTTGCCCAGAGCTGGTTTTAAGTCCCTTAATGCTGCTTTGGCAATGCAAAGGGAACTTCTCATGGGGCTGAATATCTGTCCCTTCCTATTTATAAAGTACATATTGTATTTTAAATGGTTGTTCTATGCTTGCTGCTCTATTATAATATAAAAAGAACAGGAGTACTTGTGGCACCTTAGACACTAACAAATTTTTTAGTCTCTAAGGTGCCACAAGTACTCCTGTTCTTTTTGCGGATACAGACTAACACGGCTGCTACTCTGAACCCTATTATAATATAAATATCTTTGAACATTAATTTTAATTTTAAACTGCTGCTGTTGTCACCAGTTTAATTATTTCTAACACATTGCAAGTGAAGAGATACTTGAGAAGGTGCAGAGATCTGGAAAGTTTATTTTCATGTATTCGTGGCTATTTTTTTAAATATACCTGTGAATCAATTTCATAGCAGCTTGCAGCATCCACTAAATAGCCACATGACTATGTTATGTTCCAGCAGTTTGAAATTTCAATTTTTGGGCTTTGAGCAATTTGACAGCTTGAACAAACAACCTTAAACTGGTCTTAGAAGCCCCTTCTCCTTTAAATAAAGCTTAGCTCTCATATGGTATTTGGATTGTTTTGACTGCTAAACAATTCCAAATGCAAAACCCACTCATCACAAATGTGTTGAAAGAAAATATTCCAATAGTGCAGCATACTTTTCTGAATATAGTAGAGCGGCAGTCTTCAATCAACTATGCTGTCTTTCCAGAAACAGAAAATGAAATCGTAAGTGCCATATGCATTCCTGAATGATTTATCCACATTCAAAGAACTAAGTTTTTGTGACTGATTATAATTGGACATTTGAACAGCTACGGATAACTTGTTTCTTTTGCATTTCAGTATGATATATAAAAATGTTCCATGCTATGGTCTTGTATTTACACATCTGTTCAGCACTTGCCTACAATTACTTAGTTGGTTTTTATTATTGCACTTGTCACCATATTAAAGTAGCTGTACATTTAAATTGATTGTAATTGCAAAGTTCCTGAAAAGCTTGGTTTCTGCAAGTATTTAATTAAACTGATATCCTAAATTTAAAATAATTATGTAACTATATTCCAGTAAAATAACACATGCAAGTCTCTCTCCATGTAGAAATCGGGTATTTTGCTTAATTCATACAACATGTGGATTAATATTGCACAATTAAAGGTCAATTTCTACTAGAAAAGGAGGGATAATTAACTTCACTATTTAGAAACCTGACATTTTCAATTAAGCAAGCAATTTATCATAAACTACATAAATCAGGTTATCAAGGAGCATTTTAATAATGCTTATAATCAATAGATATAATGAAAGATAGGTCTGTTTCCTCATGTGGTATGGGTCAGGTTATGTCAGTGGTTTCCATGTAAACCCTTTCCTTTCTAGGTTTACAGTTCAAATCTAGCACAGATCAGTAGCAACAGAAAGCTATTACCATCTGATAGCTGTTTGGAGGCCTGTGAAGTGAGTGACTAGTTTCATCATGTCATAAACAGATAGTTAAGGGTTAATGTCTCTTTTACCTGTAAAGGGTTAACAAACACGGAACCAAACACCTGACCAGGGGACCAATCAGGAGACAAGATACTTTCAAATCTCGGTGGAGGGAAGCCTTTGTTTGTGTTTTTTGGGTTTGGCTTTGTTCTCTCTGGGTCCTGGAAGGGACTAGACGTGCAACCAGGTTTCTTGCCAATCTCCCTGCTACAGTCTCTTATATATTCAGAATAGTGAGTATTTAGTAAGAAAGGCGGTTATAGTCTTTTGATTGTTTTCTTTATTTGCAAATGTGTAGTTTGCTGGAAGTATTTTAAATTGTATTTCTGCTGGAGGAGGCTTTTTCTCCAGTTTCTATAAGCTGACAGACCCTGTAACTTTTACCATCTAAATTGCAGAGATAACTTTTACTTTTTTCTTTCTTTTTATTAAAAGTTTTGCTTTTAAGACCTGTCTGATTTTCTCCCCTTGTTGAGGCTCAAGGGAATTGAGTCTGTGCTTAACAGGGAAGGAGAAAGGAGGGGAAAAGGGTGGAATCCCTTTGTTTTAGATTCACGGAGCTTGAATCTGTCTCTCTCTCCAGGAGCCCAGGGAGGGAACACCTGGAGGGGAAGAGAAGGGGAAGGAAATGGTTTATTCCCCTGTGTTGTAAGACTCAAGGAATTTGGGTCTGGGAGTCCCCAGGGAAGGTTTTTGGGGGGACCAGAGTGCCCCAAAACGCTATATATTTTTGGGTGGTGGCAGTGTATCAGATCTAAGCTGGTAATTAAGTTTAGAGGAATTCATGCTGGTACCCCAATTTTTTGGACTCTAAGGTTCAGATTGGGGAAAGATACTATGACACATCGATTTCCTATTAAGCAGTTGTCTGCACCATACAAATAAACGCTATTGCAACTGATACTAAATGGCACCTTTATAGGCAGTCTCAGAGGAGAAGGCAAAGCCATAATGGTCTTAGACACTGAATTTCCTCATCTTTTGAGATGATCCATCTAGCTCAGAGCTGTGGCCTACGTGCAAGGTAATGCACAGCTGTTAGTATAGCTGGCCAGGAAAGTGAATTTAGAAGTTTTGCCAAAAACTGTCATCCCAATTCAGGCTGCAAAGCTGTAATCTCAAATTTCTGTGGAAGTGAAATTCTGCAATATTTCATGTCAGAAAGACTGAAGTGTGCCCACCTCAGGAATATTTTGGGGTTTCTGAGGAAAAAATATGTTCTTCAGGAGACTGAGCACCCTAGCTCAACAGCAACCTAGCAGATGAGCTATGGAGGAGCCTGGGAGCTTAGGAGCTGGTGCTTTCAGGCTCCGAGCACCTCAGCATCCTGCCAGGTCAGCTACTGAGGAGCCTGGAGAAGTGTGTGGGTAGGTGAACTGGCAGAAAACCAGGCAGGTCTGTCAGAAATCTGCCTGATTTCCTTTAAAAGATTATTTGATATGCTCCTGTGAAATATTTTGTGTTTTGATGCACCAGTATTGGCTGAAGGGAAAACATAGTGTCAGAAATTTGCTAGAGCACCTTTCCCAAATACCGATGTCCTTAAATAGATATTCTCTGAACTGCAAAATTACTATCTGGATTTTGAACCTGCATAGTTTGATTATACTAAAATATAGGCTTTTGATTTGGCCCATTATAGGGATAGAGGTCCAGCCTCAGGTTCACTTCCAAACCTCTCAAAGTTCAGGAGTGTTTCTCTCTGGGATTTTGGTTTGAACCCATCTCTAAATCTATAAAAGCATGATGGTGTCTGGTGGTACAAAGTTTTTATGTCATGAATTTGGGATAACACAAGCAGGTAGTGATGCCCTATTCAATGTATGGCTGGAATCACAACTCTGACCTCAATCTCAGTGTAGCTGCATGCTACTGCTATAATGATCAGCAGAAAAATAGTTTAAGAACATAAGAACAGCCATACTGGGTCAACCAAATGTCCATCTAGCCCAGCATCCTGTCTTCTGACAGTGGCCAATGCCAGGTGACCCGGAGGTAATGAACAGAACAGGTAATCACCAAGTGATCCATCCCCTATCACCCATTCCCAACTTCGGGCAAAAAGAGGCTAGGGACACCATCCCTGCCCATCCTGCCTAATAGCTATTGAAGGACCTATCCTCCATGAACTTATGTAGTTATTTTTTTAACCTTGTTATAGACTTGGCCTTTACAACATCCTCTGGCAGGGAGTTCCACAGGTTGACTGTGGGTTGTGTGAAAAAAAATTCCTTTTGTTTGTTTTAAACTTATTTCAATTGTCATGTAACTTATCATTGTTAGGCTTCAGAGTTGATGCCCACTGAAATTATTATTGTTAGTTATTTAGACCTTGATCTATATGAGAAGACCCCTGCACCTGCATAGAGCCTCTATTAAGTAATGGAGCTTCATGCTGGCACTGTGGATATCATTGCAGGATTGGGGCCTTAGTGTTTAAAAATATTTCTGCAGCGCCATAGCTGTGTACACCGAGGTTAAAGTGAGGGGAAGGGAAGAAATGTAACTCCCCTTCTTATCCCTGACACAGGTAACCAGTGCACCTCTTTGACCTGTGTGGTGAGAACACTTGCTCCGGTTTCTTGCCACTTTAACCCCTGTGTGTATGGTAGACAGTAGAGTGGCTCAGTATTTTTCATTCTAACCTGTTTTGACAACTACAACAACAGGCACAGATTTTGTGGGTTTTTTCCCAAATGTTCTATTTTTTAATGAAAAAATTGAAAACTGAACATCTTTTGGTGTTTTAGTTATCAGATTTTCCCCTTTCTCTCCATTTTTTTTTTCAGTGGTAAGAAAGGAAAAGGAGGGGAAGGAAGAAAAAGGAAAAAAATTGAGAGAAGGAAAAACCAAGAACTGAAAACTCACAAGCTGAAGGTTTGGGGGATTTTCAGTTTTCAATTTTTTTCAGCATAAAATAAGCAAATTTCAACATTTTAATGGCGTGTACTTAGCATTTTTCAACCAGCTCTATAGTATGGCATGTTACAGATGAGGACACATGATCTCAGCTTGGAAAAGTTTATAAGCTAAAGATGATAGGAAGACATAAAATTATGTAAATGGGATTGTTCAGGTAGGCACATATAACACACTGGCCAAGTCATTGATGTTTCCAACCTAGTGGCTAGCCTTCTTTCCCCCTCAGCTCTCTCTGGCATTCCCTTACATGCAGTCCCTCTGCAGCACTACCCTGACACCAAGGAGCAAACCAACCATCTTCTTCGCCTGTCTTAAGCTGCATTTGACCCCGTTACAATCACCATCCACATGTACTCTGCAAATCCATGCAAAGCCCATGACCACACCTCCAAACCCTCTGAACTATGCTCTCTCTCCCCAAGTGTACAGCAATGTACCTCAGTTACCTTTCTGAAAATCCAGAGTCACTTAAGGATATGTCTACACTACAAAGAAAAACCCAGAGCACCAAGTCTCAGAGCCCAGGTCAATTGACTCGGGCTTGCAGAGCTCAGACTGCAGAATAAAAATAGCAGTGTAGACATTTGGCCTTAGGCTGGAGCCAGTTTTGAGACCCTTTCCCCTTGCCAAGTTTCAGAGCTCAGATTCCAGCCCGAGCCCAAACATCAACACGATTTTTCCTCCCTCAGGCCAAATCCCATGAACCAAAGTTAGTTGACCTGGGCTTTGAGATTCAGCGCCGTGGGTCTTTTACAGCGTAGATATCCCCTGAGTTCCCTTTATGCTCCCCATTAGGCACATAACACATTGTTTACTCACCTGTCAAGCTCGGAATATCTGATCCCTAGTTGTTACATTTGAAAAAAAGAGACTTGCATTGCCTTTTGTACAACCAGTAACAAATATTTTGAATTGCATGGCCAAATTTTCAGTTTGGCAGGGAATGCATATCAAATATATATGCCTTGAAATGAGGCGGGAATTTTCACATATGCCTCGTGATATTTTTTCTGGCATTCCAGTCCACATATTCAAACTATGATAATTTTTCCTATTTCTGTGCTGCCATATTCTTGGCAGATATCACAGTGTAAACAGTGAAGCAGTTAATCAATCCAGTCCCACTGGAGAGAGAATGAAGGGAAACCTTTGTCATTGTAGAAAACTAGCAGTGATCAAGAACCCTTCCTTCACTTTCTGATGTTAAGAACTGTTTGGAACTGAGTGAATTCGGAAATTATTGTTATAAACATTGCCAAGCTGTCTGGAGTGGCTCACGAACTTCAGTGCCAACTTCAGGAGCAGACTGTTACAAAACAGGGCACAAACTGGTTGTGTGTTCTATAATTAGATTTCACCAAACCAATATCTAGTGTTAACTCCTTAACATGGAGCCACAGATGGTCCTCTGTGGCACTCCGGTCTATCTTGCTACGTGGGCAAGCTTGCCTTTATGCTAGATGGTCCCTTACACACAAAAATCACAACAATATTCAGGTTACTCCTAGTCCCAAAGGACCGTCACTTACTCCAGGTCAATTGTACCTTAGATTTCTCACCAAAGACAACGCTTATATCCAATCCTATATTACATTAACTACAAGTTTATTAGCTAGGAAAAATAAATAAGAGAGTTATTTGCAAAGTTAAAGCAGGTAAACAAACACACAAAAATGAGTTACAATCTTAGGTTTCAAAAAGTAATAGAGGTTGCTGTAGTTTGCAAGCTTTATATGTCCTTTAGGGCTAAGCAGCTTGGGGATCCCTTGCTTATGCTTAGAAATATTGTTGTTTCCGAAATAGTAATACAGATCCTTCTGGTCAGGGATTTTTGTTCTCTTTCTCCAGACTTCAAAATGTAAAGGGATAAGGGTCTGTGCAGAACCCTCTTCATGAATGTGGGAGGAGCAATAAACAAAGTCTTTTGTCCACTAATTTCCACAATGGTTCATCTATAGACCTTCTTTTGTTGAGCTGGCAATGACACCTCTTGTGGTAAACTAGTATTGTGCTAATTCTTCTCTCCTGACTGTGGGGCTTCCAGTTTCATAGCAAACACTTGTATAATTACTAACTAAACACTTGAATATGACCTTATAACATGTAATGCAGAGATTATAGGTGAGCTTAATGCATGCAGCAACTCACAAGTATTTCCTAAAGTACAGACACCAAATACATTCTTATAAGCTTAATGTCTAGTTTTAAAATGCTAGCTCACAGGTGAGCCAGAATGGTTTCCAGCTATACATTTGCCAATGTTTAATGAAGCCTGTGCGTGAGCTGGCTCCTGGTCTGCCAGTGTCTACAAACTGAAGCCTTCATTCAGGAAAGCATTGTTATCCAGGACAGCACTTCAGCACCTACTTAATCTTAAACACATTCTTAAAGCACATGCTTAAATGCTCTCCTGATTTGGGCTTTATGGGAGGTATTCATAAAGTGTTGCTTCCACAGGATGACATCCTCTTCCATGCTGCCAAAATAACTCTTGTCAAGAACCAGAAAAGGACAGAAAGATTTATGTAAGGAAAGAGAAGAATCACATTGCCTTCTTCTGCAATACGGACCATAGAAGTGTAAGATGGCTGTCGTCTGTGGGTGGGAATAGTGGATGCACGTCTTGTCTGTCATTCCAAGTTCAGGCTATTGAGGACTATATTTCTTTTGCTGCTTTCACTCAGCACTGCCAAGAAAGCATGATAGCTCATTGTATCCCATACTTCAAGCAGCTCTCATATCAGTCAAATAATCTCTCTGATCAGGTGATTACAGATACTGAAAACTGATGCTATGTTATGTGGAACTGTATAACATAGAAATGTAGAACTGGAAGGAACCTTAATAGGTTATCTAGACAGGACTAAGTATTATCTATGGAATAAGTATTTGTGTGAGCAGCAGTGAGCTCTAAGTATACTGTGTCCATATCTGTGTCTCAGGTTCTCTTTTTGAGTCCTCATCTGGAGTCTGTATAAGGTTTTTATAGGATAGATAATTGTGTAAGTTCTCATTTTTTCATGCTAACTTCTTCCCTGGAGCAGCCCTGATAGATAAGGAATATTATGCACTGACATAATTCAACCTCATGTACTTGGGATAGTCATAGATTGTGCTTTGTTCAATTATGTGAAAATGGCAATATGCCAATTTCATATAACTTCAGCCAGTCAGAATCAAATGATGTGTCCAATTTAAAATAATGGCAAATACGGCTTTTCCTTGTGCTTGGGTAAGGAACGATCCTCTTTCAATACTACTGTTTCCTTATTGGTACAAGAAAGAAAAGTTAGTGATCAGAACAAGTATGTTCTATCAGTGAGAAATTCACATTCCATATGTTTTCAACATAAATAAAACACGTCTTTTTGCAAATCACACATCCAGGCACTTTTTTTTACAAATAAGGCTACTGACTTGTATAACTATGATCAGAATTCCAAAAACATTACGGGCTGGATCATACAGCCTGATCAAGTGCATCTCTGTGCAAGGCCGGAACATGGTGGGGAGGGTGGTAAAGGTAGATTTACACTGCCTTTGCCATTCCTCAACTCTGGGGCTTGTTCAGAGCCAATTTGACCCTGGTGCAGCTAAGAACAATTTCAGGGCTGCTCAAATCTTATTGGCTGCCCCGGCGCAGCAGCTGACGATTGCTGGAGAGCAGTGTTTCTCCTGCTACATCCCGTTCCTCCGGC